>NW_024377018.1:0-60867 GCF_016835505.1 Polypterus senegalus | reverse complement strand
AAAGAAATCTCACTACGGTGTGTTGTTCAACAATGGTGCAATCCCACAGCAGAGCATCCATGTCCATTTGACGTTGGCTTCAACTCGACTAACAGCAGAGTGCTGCACTGTGCATGTTCAAATTAGCCATAAGCCACTGTGAATGTGTTGCATTGCATCAGCTTCTATATGGTTACCATGTAATTTTCAAATTGCCTTTACTTTTGAATCAGTTTTCCCTCATACATTGTATACTGAATAATGACTGGCTGTTGGAGAAAAATATTTCTTGTTTTGCTTATTTCCTACCAGCTAATTAATCATTAAATCCTTATTCTCAATGATGCTATTATATAAAATATTCAAACTGCTCAGTACAATAAGATCCACCCATCCATCATCAGTTTTGCCAGTTTTATCCAGTTCACTGTTGCAGGAACCAGGACCACCAAAGTAATTTTAGTCCCCTCAGGGCTCTCTCATGCCTTGCTAGTTTACAGTTGACAATTAAGTTAACCTGCACCACTTTGGAAGGGGGAGGAATCTGGAGATCCCAGACGCACGCAAAACCCACACAGACATTTGTAGAATATAAAATGGATTTGAACTTACAACTTTGCAGCAGAGCTATCGAGTACATAAAGTCTAACCTGTAGACATAAAATGAAACACTGGTAACTACCAAGAGTAACTTGGAAGTCCAGCTGACAGCAAGTATTACACTGAAACCTACAAGTTCAGCCTCATGTATCAAGTCACAGTGTGGCCGTGAGCAAATTAACATTAAAAAAATCAAACTGCAAATGCTGTATAAAGCACTTTGAGATGGGGTTCATCAAGTAAAGGAACTATGTGAAATGTGCTTAGGGGGTTGTCTGTTGCCACTAGTCTTTACGTCTTCCAAGTGAATATGGATATTACCAATTTAGTCCTTGAAAAACATCCTATTTTCATTTCTGTTTATATAAACATCTCATTTCTGTCTATCGTTTACAATCTTATCAGATTTGGTTATATTTTTTTCTTTTTAACACATGCCACAAACATGTTCATTCTTTTATATGTTGAATATTAGATTAGATTACTAGAGAGCTTTGCTCGCAAACCAAAGGCCTGCGCTACATGCCAGCCATTTCACATCTCTGCCGCTCGCTTATATGGACTTCACTTTCACCAAACAACAAATCTTTTAATTCTCACAGATATGCCTCTTCATTAGGAAGAAGCACTACTTTTCCCTGATAACAGCATGAATTAGACGATCTGCAAGTCTCGAAAGTTTAAATCCGAATAATATATTCTGTTTTCACTCTTCTGTTATTTCACTGAGTAATCATTTCTGTTTGTTTCTGCTAATGCGATCTTTACTATCATTTTTTTGAGACTTTCGAATTTTAGTATTTTCATTTTCTCGAACCTGCTCTGCATGTGTATTGTGCCAACGCTTTGAATTCTTTTCAACGTTTTACTTTGTCATCTATTCTTTGTGCTTTATTTCTGGAACCAGGCGTGGTGAAATCTCTTGGCACAAAGTCTTGTCTCATGGGACGTCAAAGTATCTCTGAAAAAGTCATGTCTCATCCTTGGATTTTTTCTATTATGATAGAGAGATTATAGTGTCCATTTATTTAATGAACCTGCTTTAATGAAAGTTTCAGCACACCACACCAGTCTTAGCATCATTATATTAGTTACCCATGTCTTTTAGAATTGACTGTAAAATACTACTAATCTATACTAATAAAAGGCAAAGCCCTCACTGACTGACTGACTCACTGACTCACTCACTCACTCACTGACTCATCACTAATTTTCCAACTTCCCGTGTAGGTAGAAGGCTAAAATTTGGCAGGCTCATTCCTTACAGCTTACTTACAAAAGTTGGGCAGGTTTCATTTTGAAATTCTACGCGTAATGGTCATAACTGGAAGCTATTTTTCTCCATATACTGTAATGGAGTTGAGCTGGATGGCCGTGGGGGGCGGAGTTTCGTGTGACATCATCACGCCTCCCACGTAATCACGTGAACTGACTATCAACACAGTACGTAGAAAACCAGGAAGAGCTCCAAAAAGCGCTGAAGAAAACATGCATTATATAATTGAGAAGGCAGCGAAACAATAAGAAGCGAGCGAGTGACATTTACAACCATATTCATGAGTGCTGCTACTTCGGAAACAAAGCAAGGTGTAAACCTAAAGTTTAAATTAAGTTCTTAGACAGTCTGCCTCTGGCGTTTGTCATGCTCACGGGTAATGCGGGATACAAGTTTAATGAGAGGACGCAGGATATAAACGAGAGTTTTGATCACTTTGTAATCAAGTTAAAATTGCAGGTGAAGGGCTGTGCTTATGCAAATTCCGAGAAACTGTGTTTGTGGGGGATTGACAGTTAAGGCGGGTGGGAGAGTCACGTCATCATCTCCCCTCCCATTTACCTAATTTCACTCTGAGCTGAGCTCCACGGCTAACGCCGTCTTCCGAAGCAACTTCGTCACACTGCCACCAAATACTCACAGAAAAATCCACAAGTTAATACACACCCTGTCTCTAGAGTTTCTTCACACTCAATGTATTCCTCACGTCCTCTTCATACCCTCAATTCAGATGCCTGCAATTTCCAGTAAGGCTCTGCTGCGCGATGACAAGTAATAAGTCTCAGGGACAGACCCTACAAAACAATGCCATTGATTTCAGGCAAGATTGCTTTTCTCCTGGACAACTATACTTGCATTCTCAAAAGTGACCTCGCAGCTTCGTCATATTACAACCGGAGTACAGCCAGAAACTTTTAAGTGCCGGGTCTTACTTAACATTAAATTAAGCCATGAACATCGCAACATCACACAAGAGAGCAGCTCACGTGAACCTACTGAATGCAGTACGAGTGATCACTTCCATGCATCAAACCTGTTCAAAAAACTCATTACACAATTGACAAGGTGATGGCTTTATATGGTGTTCGTTTATAAAGCAACGGAGAGGCTGTGTGAGGGCAACTACACAAAAAACAGCAGAGCGCCACACTCTGAATGTATTCCTGGCATCACCGTTATACCCCCTGATCTCCCATTTCAATTGAAATGCCTCAAATTTCCAGTAAGGCTCCGCTTCGCAATGACAATTAATAAGTCTCAGGGACACACCCTACAAAAGGTTGCCATTGATTTGAGGCAACATTGCTTTCCTCCTGGACAAAACTACACGTTGCATTCTCAAAAGTAATATTATATATATATATATATATATATATATATATATACACACACATATATATATATATATATATACACACATACATACATACATACATACATATACTCAGCAAAAAAAGAAATGTCCTCTGACTTTCAACTGTTTTTACTTTCAGTAAACTTAATGTGTAAATATTTGTATGAACACTAAAAGAGTCAACACCATAAGACATAAACTAAAAATGTTTCACAATGTGTCCCTGAATGAAGGGAGGCTCAAAATCAAAAGTACCAGTCAGTATCTGGTGTGGCCACCAGCTGCTTGAAGTACCGCAGTGCATCTCCTCCTCATGGACTGGACCAGATTTGTCAGTTCTTGCTGTGAGATGTTACCCCACTCTTCCACCAAGGCACCTGCAAGTTCCTGGACATTTCTGGGGAATGGCCTAGCCCTCACCCTGCGATCCAACAGGTCCCAGACGTGCTTAATTCCTTCGACGATAAACACAAATCCGTCCATCACCCCTGGTAAGACAAAACCGTGACTCATCAGTGAAGAGCACTTTTTGCCAGTCCTGTATGGTCCAGCGAAGGTGGGTTTGTGCCCATAGGCGGCGTTGTTGCTGGTGATGTCTGGTAAGGACCTGCCTTACAACAGGCCTACAAGCCCGGAGTCCAGCCTCTCTCAGCCTATTGCGAACAGTCTGAGCCCTGATGGAGGGATTGTGTGTTCCTGGTGTGACTCGGGCAGTTGTTGTGGCCATCCTGTACCTGTCACACAGGTGTGATATTCGGATGTACCGATCCTGTGCAGGTGTTGTTACACGTGGTCTTCCACTGCGAGGATGATCAGCTGTCCTTCCTGTCTCCCTGTAGCGCTGTCTTAGGCGTCTCACAGTGCGGACATGGCAATTTATTGCCCTAGCCACATCAGCAGTCCTCATGCCTCCCTGCAGCATGCCTAATGCACGTTCACGCAGATGAGCAGGGACCCTGGGCATCTTTCTTTGGGTGTTTTTCACAGTCGGTAGACAACTCTCTTTAGTGTCCTGCGTTTTTAGAACTGTGACCTTAAATGCCTACTTTCTGTAAGCTGTTAAGGTCTTAACGACCATTCCACAGGTGCATGTTAATTAATTGATTATGGTTAATTGAACATGCATGGAAAACATTGTTTAAACCCTTTACAATGAAGATCTGTAAAGTTATTTGGATTTTTAAAACATTATTGTTGAAATACACAGTCCTGAAAAAGGGACGTTTCTTTTTTTGCTGAGTATATATATTACATCCCGATCTACATACTGTCAAATAAATGAACCACACACCCTAGCGCAACATGAGAGACATCGCCTTTAGCGCTGATGTCTGAGGTTCAATTCGCGAGAGTGGGTGCAGTGAGTGTGTACTGCCTGATGAGCCCATCAGGCAGTTGGATTTAGTCTTTTAAATTTCTGTGGTGAAGAAAAATTTATGCAATGATGATTAAATTTAACTTTCATTCCTACGAAACATATTTCTGTCGACCAAATAAAAATTACTTATATTTAAAATTTAAATAGAACTTGAACAAATACGATAGTTCATAATACCCACGCAGCACTAAGTGCACGTAAGATTAGGATTCATCCGTTTTAACAAGCAGCGTATTGTACTGATACGAAATAGCCTGCCCATTTAATTATTTAGGAATGGATAGATAAATTAAGATTTTGTACAAATAATGTTTTTAATTTTTCTTCCTCAGTGGATTCTGGCACCCCCAGCAACAGCTACTCGCACCCCAAAGGAGATATATATATATATATATATATATATATATATATATATATACATATATATATATTGTGAAAGCTGGCCCGGACACACACAGACGGACAACATATTTTCACCACACACTGTTTATTTACAAAGTCTATGTACATGAAATACGTGCACTCACAACCCCAGTGCCTCTGGCACCGATTCCCCAAAGTCCAGGGCCCACAGTCTTTGTGCCTTCCTGGCGCCTCCCGTCCTCTCTCTCCAGTTCAGTCCTGCTACCTCCCGACATCCACCAATGACTGGAGGGAGGCGTATGGGAACCCGGATGGGCTCCAGCTGCTCCCCGGCAATTAGCACTAGCCACACCCCTGTGTGGCAGAAGTGCCGGCTGCGCACCCGGAAGCCGTCCGGGTGTCCCCTGTCGTCTTCCCCCCGGCAGTTCCTGGTGTGGCGGAAGTGCCGGGCTCCCGGGATAATTAGGCACTGGTGCGCCGCCTGGCGGTGGCCACGGGTCCCTACAGGACTGGGCTTCTAAGCCCCCTTCCCGAGGCCTCCTGCATAACCAGGACGGACGCCCCCTCTCGGTCTGGAGGAGGCACACGCCCTCCTCTGGTCCTCCAAGGCATCCCTCAAACTCAAACCGACAGCAGCAATCCAAGCTGTGAGATTTGAAACAAGATTACTGTTCACATGGCCAACTGTACGTTGCATGCTCAAGGGTAAGCTCAGCGCACAGCTTGGTCATATTACAACCACAGGGCCAAACTCACAATGTGGTATACAAAGAGATCCTTAAATAATTATTGGCATATTTTCTCTCAGTTTCATTACTAGCTGTCCCCCGTGGCTTCGCCCTCGTAGTAGTTAAACAGGGCAAACTTCAAAAATTAATAAACAAACACTTATTGCTAGCTAAGTGTGAGTGAGGAGGGCCCTGTTCCGGCTCCCTACTCTTGACGTCACACTTGCCCTTCTCCTCGGCCCACAGCCTCTGTCTCGGATTAGTGAGAATATATCGCTCCTGCAAGCAAACTATGGTCCTTAGTGCAATGTGAGAAGTTGCAAAATCAACTGGGAAGTTCAAGCAAATTATAGAAAAAACCTGATCTAAATCCATTAAGTAGTTCTCTCATTTGCTAGCTAAGCGGAGGTAAGGTACACACCCCGAGACTGGCGTGTGATTGAGGATACCCTTGCCCCCTCTCCTCGGCCCGCTGCATCTCTTACAAATGTGTGTAAATAAAATTGGTACTGCAAGAGAACTATGATACTTATCACGATGAGAGAAGTCACAAAACCAACCGGAATGTTCAAGTAAATTATAGAAAAAAACACAATCTAAATCCGTAAAGTAGTTCTCTCCTGAAAAGTGGACAGACATACATTGGATTTTATATATACAGATATTATTCTTCTTTTCTTGCAACTATTTTTTTTGACATTTTGTAAAGCATGTTGAGCTACATCCTGTGAGTGAAAATGTACTATAGAAATAAATGCTACTTTATCCATTTGTAGAGTTAAGGGGAGCTGAGATCTATGTCCACTACCTTCAAGCACAAGGCAGGAGCCAACCTTAGATGGGTGCCAATTCGGTAAAGTAATTTTTTGGGGGAAAATGTTCATTGTAAATTTGTACCTTCTAGAGTAAATATTAGAAGAACACACTAACTTATTTTACTTAGGAGGCTGGATATTATTGGAACAAGCTGTCTAAAAATGTCTACCGTCTTTCCTTGCTTCCTCAGAAGAATCTACCAATATTATTATATGACCGGAAAGGATTACAAATGTAAGGCGTTTCCTTGTAGTTTGACCCTAATAGTACTCAGTCATTGGTCTGCTTGGATTTAAATAGATCGGTTTAAGTTTAAAACCACCCAGAAATAGTTTTATTGAATTTTGTCCCCATCTGCGGAAGAAATTAAGACATTTTACTGCATTTCCAAGAGCAGCCTAAGGAGTTTAACTGCCCTTCCGTTTCTCCATGCCTTCTCAGACAAATAATAAAAAAGCCCCCTAGCAGCCTAAACATGTAAATCTCTGTGCTTGTTGGGTATCAAAATTGTGTTCCAAATGTTAGCATGAGTGAACCCAATCTAATGAACCATCATGAATGTTTACTGGACCCAAGGTCTCTTCTTTGTAATGACCACTCTCTTGAATTTCTTTGTTTCGTATGACTTGGGTTGTGATGAAGGCCACAAAAGAGAAAAGCATCCCTAATTCCATAAGACAACCCAGGCACTGGCTGCAAATGTTATAAAGTGCCCAAGGGGTCCACAGCCCACATTTTGTGATTTCAACTGCTTGCAATCACTTTCCATTTTGGGTTTTCAGGTTAAAACTTTTATGCTCCCCTCTGCTCTTAATAAGATGAATGGTAACATCACCCCATTCACGCCAGGCTGTTTCCTGTTAGCTACGCCCCTCCATGTGCGAGGGTCTGATTAGCAACTGCAGGTCTTGTTTCATTTATAGATAAGGGTGGGACACAATAGAAAGGCTGGAGCATGAAAGAGTGGACAGTTAATCAGCAGTGGTAGGGACTGAAGAATGGAGAAAACTTACAGCTCAATGAAGCTCTAAGTGATGGCACAGCAAAGTATCTCTAATGCACTGGCACAATGCAGGGGTTTAAATTCAAATCAATTTGTCCAGAGAATATGTAAGTACATATTGTGTGCAATTTAATACTCCCGAAGGAGACAATTGTGGAGACGTAATAGAAGCTTGCTATTATCACAAAGAACACATTAATGCCCATCTAAAATAATTTTTTCAAACTGTTCTGCAATTTTATTCATTGATCCTTGAAAGAACTGGCACCTACTTTCTTATACTTCCTAATCTACCTTTTACCTTTCAGGTGACAGTACATGTTAAACTAAAACGAAGGCCCATTGACTAATAATAGACTTGTAATGAATGAACTACAGCTGTCATTATATGCTAATTAAATGGTACTCAAGGCACAGTTTTAAGTGTTGTCATTAATTTCCCATGCATTCATTATGCAGGAGTCTGGTGGGATCAGGTCAGGTGCTGGAATACATGCAACGTCTTGTGGAAAGCATTATCCATTAGTAAAAGAAGTGCGAACAGAACACAAAACACCTCCCTGCTGCTGTTATTGCTGGAGCAAAAATAGGTCAGTCTCTGGAATACAGAAATGACAGCTTTAATTCCATTGTCAGCGATCAAAGACAAGCAGACGCAGAAGGTTTTTGTGTGTATTTGTGTGTGTGTGTGTGTGTGTGTGTGTTTTTTTCCCTGTGAATAATTGGGTTATATCAGTATGCAGAGATAGGGTGGGAGCAGCAACAACTTACATCTGTACTGTTTTCTCAATTCAATGAGACATTCAGAAGAAAATAAAAGATATGTTTTCGATAGGATGTCTATCTGTATCCCAGTCTGGGAACTTTTTCAATGCAGAAATGGATTTCATTCCAAGACTGCCACCCAGTGGCCATCTTGCTTCATTGCAAATTTGGACAGGCTTCCAAACTAAGGCATCAAGAACAAAGAGCTGCACTAAAGAGTAAATATGACAATTTAAAAAGTGAACTAAATTAAGCCAAGGCAGGGAATCAAATCAGTGGCACAGTACACTTTGAAAGCATAAATCATAATTAAAAAAAAGTTCAGTTAAGCAAGACGTCTATATGGCAGTATGATCTAAATAAAGATCAAGTTTGCCCAAGGGCATTCCAGGAGTTATGTATGGTTTGAGACTTACAGCATGAGATGACAGTAAAAACTGGCACAGGCCTAGGATTCAGGTCAAGATTTACAGAAGTGGAATCCGTATAATAACAACAGGGAGATTTTCGGAAAAAATAGTCATTGTAGCGTACTTCCACACAGAATGAAAAGCTCTAAATATGAAAACTGCCCCATGAGCCCCACATACCCCCCCAACCACCACCCAGCAATTTAGTGTCAACAATAAGGCTGATTGTGCGGAGGCACCTGAGATAAAAACACATTCACTGAGTGAAGTCCCAAAATTATACAGTAAATGATTTGACTTTTACTAATATTATGAAAACAGCATGACAACATACTGTCAGCAAACCCTTCATCACATAGCTCATCTGCCGGAAATCAATAATTAAATAGCACCCTTTGGAGGGTGGGAGTTTTATTTATAAGGACAGCTTTTATTTCCTCTGCCTCATTATTTAATCAGGATGCAAAGCACTCTTGAAATTGTCACTTTACGTATTTGGAATGGGGTCTGAACAACTAACACCGCTAGTGAGCATTTTAAATATAGTGAGCACAGCAAATGGATGAATTAACTGCCATTAATCTGTATTGGCTCTCCAATATTTCCAAATAACAAAACATAATATTTTCCTACCTGTTCTAATCCAGTTTGAAGTCATCCTAGCAGCTTTAACCTGGAGGCAGAAGCCAATCATCGATGGAACACCAGTCCATCGCAGTGTACAGTCATCCACATAAAGACTAAATGGGAGTTGCCTTCCGACATTTGGATACAGGAAGAAATCTGAGGAACTCAGAGAAAATCCCACGCCGAGGATGTGAAAACTCCACACAGACAATATTCAGGCACAGGGTTCAAAACTACGATGCATTAGCATTAACCATGTTATGGTTAAGCCACAGTTCCTCTCCTAGCCTTTGTTTAAAAAATATATGCATTAATTTCAAGTTGAGGAATTGAGTTTTGTTTATATTATTTATTCTTTTATGTATTCTCAATTTATTTTTTATTTGTCTAGAAGGAAACTCAGTTCTCTGGTCGTTAAATTAAGGTGGCTCATATAGAGAAAGCTGAACATGTTCGCTTTGTCCACACATTCTTCTGTTATCCGTGTGATAAAATGCCACACCACCGAGAGCACATTACCAATCAGTGCCAGGCAAAGCCCATTTGGAGTCCTAGGCAGGTAACCAGTATTATTAAACTTTGACAATCTGTCAGGGGATGCACCTTTGGTGTCTGGAGCATGTGCACCTTGGAGTAATGATCATGAGCACTTTTGCCTTCATAAACGCAGTGTTTGACAACCAGGGGATCCCCCTCGGGGTAGGAAATCCACACACTTTCAGAAACACTAACAGTATACCAGCATGGATATTATCATCATAGAATTTCTACAACAGTGATTCCCCCTCAGTGTCTGGAGCGTGACCCCTTAACTTTCGTAAATGACTCCCCTCGGATGACGGCGCCCTAGACACCTGGTCTATGTGGCCAATACAATTTTGTAAGTGGTACTCCACAACCAAAAACTGATGCAAGGATGAAAAAGCATATGGTAGAAGCTTCTGACAATCTCCCACTTTGTTGGCAATCATTTCTCTGTTGCTGTCATTCTTGCATTCTGTATCAACCAGCTGTATTAACCAGCTGCCCAATGGCTCCGCATTCAGGCTTCCCCTTCATCATTCTTCATCACTGAAGCACCTCCTATGTTCAAGAGATGTTGCCACTGGTGTTCTTTATTGTCCCATCATGGTTTGCAGCATTTTGAGATCATAATGACCAGCTTACACCAAAGGAGAGGCGGACGGGTCAGTTCGTGCAGGCATTTGTCTGTCTTTATTGTGCACTCATTCTGTATCCTGCACTTGATGCTCATCAGATGGCACAATTGTTCTTCTTCTTCCTATGAGAAGCCTCGGCTACATGCTGTGCTTTCAGATATCGCTACTATTCTTTTACTTTCTACCATGTCACCCACTCGAGCAGTTTGTTATAAGAAAGATGCAAACTTGATAGCTTTGCAGAGGTTGCTGCTACTCCAATTTTTTTGCTTCACCAGCACATATCACATCATAAGCTTTTGATTAAGACCAAGATCATGATTCTAGCCCAAGTGGTCCGCTAGTAATCATGTGACAGATAGAAACATCTATAAAATTCTAAGGGTAGTGTTTATGTAGGTAATTTTGTTCTGTCCTGTTCCTTGTGTTTTGTAGGAGAATCCCCCAAGAGGCAGGGCCACCATTACCTTACTGCAAGGATCTGTTCCTAGTCTATAAAGGTAGGCTAGAAAGTGAGTCCCTTGTGGTTCATCTGAAGGCATTTTAATAGAACGTAGTTTTACATTGTTGTCCTTATTTTGATTTTATTGGTTTACTGGAAATTTCTTTTCTCTTTGGTTTTTGATTACAAGGTTTTATGTTAGGGATTGGATGATGTGGATAGCCTTTCAGGCAAATCTTTTGCATTGTTATACTTTTGAGAATTTTTTTTTCCCATTTTTGACAATGCATTCTTTTTGCTTTCACCCTTATCCACCGTAACCAAATCGTCTATGGGGGAGAAGCGAAAGCTCTAGATTCATCAAAAATTTCGATTTTCAGTTTTTGAATAATCTCAATGCTTTAAGGTCCACTGCTACCGAAAACATCAATATCTTGATGATGGGTTTGTGTCTGTGTGTCACAGTTTGTTGAGGACGATTTAGAGCTGAAATGGCTGGACGGAAAAATACCAAACTTAAAACTTAAGCATGTTATGAGATGACAATGTGCTTATTAGTTATTGAACCAAATCGTGCTCAAAAGGAACAGGTACTCTAGAGGAACCCTCAAATACCATAATTCTGTAATTAATTATGAATTCTTGAAATTGCTACCATAATAGCATATTTTATGATCAGAAAGATCAGCATTAGAGCGGTAAATACAGGTAATTACGAAAATTATTGTGGAATAGTTTGGGTTCCTGGGGCACTTTAGAAGTTTTGATACTATTACTTTTTTCAAGTGAGTGTCTCTTTTCTTGATGAAAACCCAGACTGGGTTAGTAATGCCTTTTGTTTTATTAATCAAAGTGCTGTGCATTAAATGTGCTCTCTGAAATGTTTGAAAAAAAAATAAAAGGTGTAGTTGATTTCTCGTGTTGATCATTTTTTTATATCAGTGTTCACATATTAATTCTGACTAGAGTCTCAATTTACTTTTGTCATAAAGAACTTAAGAGCTTTACTGTATGTAGGAATATGCCACTGCATTCATGCCAACCATTTATCAGCAATAAGCTTCTTAACAAGAAGAAGAACTTGCTTGTTTTTTTGTTGCCAAGATACTAGTCTTGATGATAGAAAAACATCTGAAAGAAGCAAGTCTGTGTGCCAACATGTTAGAATGAAGCAAGCTTTAGATGTTTGAAATGCTATTCCAGAATGAGTTTTGGAAGGGAGGCCAGTGTTGTCCCTTATAATAATAACGGAACAGAACATGGTCTTTCTTCTGAAGGAAAGGCACTGTGACTGTCCTGTTACGGAATGGGCAGTAGAGGGCAGCACTGGAGTGCATGTCTATTAAGATCAACTGCAAGTCTGACTCCAGAAGTGGTTCCAGGGAAAGTGGAAAGCAATTTAAAGGGATTTAAAGTCACCTAATGAGAGAGGAATGATTTGAGTCTGGGAAGACAGGTTCTAGTCAACACTCTTTGAGCAGGCCAGGTTGAAGACAGGGTGAGTGAGGTAGTGAGGGAATGATCAGGGAGTGATGAACTTGTGATTCTTTGAATGTGGCGATGCAGGTAAGCCACACCATTAGACTGAGTGGTTACTAAAATTTGCATCGGTGACAAGAGTTTGCGGAACTGTTAACTTTTGGAACACAGCATTGGAGTGGTGGCTTGGATAAAATGAGGCTGTTACTTTGGCACTGCTAGAGTAGGTCAACACCAAGGGTGAGAGCCATGAATAACAGGCTCAGAATTATTTAAGCTGAAGTCAACTTCCAAACCGAGAAACCATACCCATACTTCTCTTGACCTATCCAAAGAAGTTTTATTATCATGCTTTAGAGCAGTGGCCCTACTTCAGCCAGTGCATTTCTTCAAACCAACAAGCATTAGATGATACAACACAATTGGCTCATGTGATGACCAAAGAGCAACACTCTTCCTCCTGCCTCAGAACTGTCCCAATCTGAATGAGTGGTGAAGCCACTGTAAGGAAAGTACACACCACAGAGGTGAAGTTAGCCAGTGAAACACAGCCTTTCTTCACATCCCTTCTAATAAAACCAGAAAGGGTACTGCAACCTGTGGCTGCAACATGCGATCAAAATGGCAATTTAAGATACCTACAATTTTGTTCAGCTGAAGCAGTAAAATGGATTTCCATCATCACTGGACTGACTCTCCTGCTGGGGAATAATCATTAAGAAATTCTGTAGCAGCAACAAGATATTATCTGCTGCTTTTTTTGTGTACAATTACAGAATAGATGTGACACCAGGGGCAACAAACTCATTTCTATTTAGTTTTCTTTTACTTTTATTCTCAACGTGTACCTTGTAGCAGTGGTGGGCAATTCACTAACAACTTGTTCTTTTTGAACGACTTTTTTTAATGAATCATGGAGATCGATTCAGGAGCATACATTCATCAATTCAGTGTAGAACAAGAGTGGTAAAGCATCTGCATTATGCTGTTAGCCTCCATCATTTAGCAGTTTAAAGTGCATGTTCAAGTGCCACCAGTCTAATTCATGATTCTCTTTCACTTCACTTATTGTATGCTATTTTTCTATTTAGAACATTATCAGAGAACAAGTACTCTGCAATCGATCCTTCTCTTGTTGGTCACACAAGTAACGACACATGTAAAAAGACATGTACGTATATTAGAACATGTTGTTTTGTACAAGTTGGTTTTATAATGGTTTTAAACAGAATGTATGCATATAATATTACACTATGTTAATATTCCTTTGCACATTCAACAAACCTGTCACACAAAACTGAACCTTATAAAAATATTTAAGTTTGAAAACAATTATTTTGCTTTCAACTTTACTTTAGCAAGGGAGAACACGATATACAGTAATGTGTCCTTTACTTCCACATACTTGGCAATTCCGTATTAAATATATGAATAAGATAACAGTGCAATGAAGCAAAAAAGCAGTGATCAAGTGTGGCATTAAAGAAAAAAACGGTGTTACTGAAGCCACTAGCATGCATTTAGATACTTTTAATACCCATCCCTTTTCTAAACCCTACAATGATCACTAGTCTATCAAGCTTGTTTAAAATGAATCAAGCATGGAAATCTGGCCAGTGCATCATGTACCACAGACAGACTTTGTAAAAGTTTTCAGAAAAGTAAGCTGCCTTCATTGCAAGAAGTACATTTTTCAGGAACTGTCCATTTTATTTTGGATCCACAGTTCCATCTTCTGATTCAGAAGACAAATCTTGACTTTTATCTGCAAAAAAATAAAATAAAAATAACAGTAATAATAATAATAATAATCATAACAATGGGGCTAAATTTTGCAATGATACTGTTTAACCTAACCTGGCATATTTTATTATGTCATGTGCGGATACAGATAATTAATTACACTGACCACAACAGTGTTACAGTCTGCACTCTTTCATTTTTCCCATCATACTCTATTCTGTTCACTGATAAAATGACGTAATAAACCTCCAAATCACTCACATGAGGAATTCTACCAACATGCTGATAACTGGCAACGGTGAAGGATCAGACAGCTGTGTCATTTTTCTTGGCCATGTGCCAATTCCTCCACCATGCCCAGTCATATAATCTGTAATTGGACTTTCTCAAGTTATTATCATTAATTTTATCGTGAGGTTGATCATTGTTTTATAGAGTGCCTTTCAAGGTGATCACCAGGATGGCAAATTACAGAATGCACTAAATTACAGCAGTAAAGGTTAACACAAAACCTGTCAACTAGAATATTTTAGCTGTTAATGAAAAGAGACACACTGTCATAACCAATAATGTTACAAAGCTCAATAAATTGGATAACTGATTTATGAGAATAGACTTGCATTTTCATTATTTCACCAACTAAATATATATATTTTGCCAGACTTCAACCCAAGGAAATTTCAATAAAACATATATTTTTGTACTTTCAAAGTTAAACCCAAAATACTACAAGTAAGTCAAATGATCAGTTTTATACTAATTATACTAACTAATCTTTATACCTTTGTATACTTATGTATAACCTGTCACGTTGATGCGTTTTTTTTTCCAGAATTGCATTGACAACCTTGCTTTAAATAAGCCCTTCTAGTTAAGCTTTTTCATTGATCGAGACTTAACTGACTAGCTCGTGCCATTACTGTTCCAGGACAGCTTGGACACCCCTTATGAATTCAGTTAGGTGTTCTACTTATAGACCTCTCAGGGTTAAAAATAATCAGGCAGAAGAAGCGGTGACAACATGAAGAAAATAAACATATGCAAGGCACTGTTTTGTGCTGAAAAAATGAAGGGGTTTGATCTAAGCACCACTGTAAGCTCTCCTTAATTACTGTACCTGTATGGTCGGTTTCATCTTTATGATTGGGGGACAAATGTGTTCACAATAAATAAATGTTGCCTTTCATTGCTGGTGTCAACAACAGTTGCATTGTCACTGGAAAGACACAACTGGCACACTTCTTTATTTCCTGGTGAAAACTAATTCCAAAAAAAAAAAAAAAGCCAAACGCTGAAATCCAGATAAAAACCAGTAGAGTTTCTTCATTTTTGAGCCTCCCCACCAACCAGGTGCAAAGTAAGCTTCTCTCAGTAATTTGACTTTTTAATATTATTATGTTTACAACCTCCCTCAACTTTGATATTGGAAACTTGCTTAAAAAGATCATTGTCCATCATGTGCTCAATGTCAATTTCTTACCTAGAAAAAGAATGCTTTTTGTAGTATTATCTCTAGATTTGCCCGTGTGTGTGTGTTTATGGCATCATGGTGGCACAGTGTTAGCGCGGCTGCCTTGCAGTAAGGAGACCCAGGTTCACCTTCACTTCCCTGGTCCTCCCTGCGTGGAGTTTGCATGTTCTCCTCGTGTCTGCATGGGTTTCCTCCCACAGTCCAAAGACATGCAGGTTAGGTGCATTGGCGATTCTAAATTGTCCCTAGTGTGTGTGTCCTATGGTGGGCTGGCACCCTGCCCAGGATTTGTTCCTGCCTTGCGCCCTGTGTTGGCTAGGATTGGCTCCAGCAGACCCCCCGTGACCCTGTAGTTAGGATATATTGGGTAGGATAATGGATAGGTCGGTGTGTGTGTGGGCACATGTATAATATGAACTTTCCAATTTAGCAATGTGGTTTGGAGGCTTCAGCCCCTTATGCTCTGCATTAAAACGATTACCACTTTTATATATATATATATATATATATATATATATATAAAAAGAAAGAAAGAAAAAAAAAACATGTTTACAGTTCCTGTTGGGAGCATTTCCTAGTCAAGATGATGCAGCACAAGCCAGGCAAAAAGTACAAAAAGTTTGGACCACTTGCTCCCATAAGAAGAAGAAATCGAAAAGAAAGCAAAGGCACCAAAGAAGCCTTACGTGTGCTATTTCCACTTTGTGGAACAGAAGCCAGCAGTATGATGCCCAGTGCCCACCTGGTGGTAAGCACTGATCCTGGACCACCAAGAAGTCTTGTGATCAAGTCATGCTTTGTGTGTAGTGTGCATAATCTTTCCATATTCAGTTCTAAACTTGGTGTTGTTATTTCAATTTAGGCAGTATATACAGTATAAGCATTAGATTTTCCTGAGCACTGGATGATTTTGAGGCCCACATTTTGTTCAAAACAATATTGCTATATTTTGTCAGAGGATGATGTCAGAGTGTATCACAATTAACACAGGCCAGGTATCAGAATCCTATTACTTCATGGATTTTTTGATTGAAAACCCCACCAAAAAGGTCATGCCAACAATGGCGCTGGTAAATGCTGATGTGACTCAATGACCGGTAAAAACAGTGTTTCTCTGAACAACTATATGTTCTATAGATCACAAAGTTGCAAATGGTGACCTTTCCCTAAGCAAGCCTGCAAATTATATCTGGTACATTTTGTTTTATGTCATGATACAACACCTCTGAAACATTATTCTTACTAATGGACTGGGTGTAGAACTTGTTCTGGTACTTCAGAAATGACTCTTTGGGTTTTGTAATCTAGAAACCCTGTACTCCTCAAAACATACATGTGCAGCCTACTGAGGAGTAGTGAGGTCAGAAAAAAATGATACTTATATAAAAAGGTCTCCCTGTGGCAATAATACAGCACCACATCAACATATGTCGAAAAGAAATACAGCAAAGGGCACGCCTGGAAATGCTTTTGTACTTGTGCATGAAAATCTCAACACGCTGGTGTAGCAATTGTACATTATTAACAAATAAAAAAAAATAAACAAAACAGACACACACAGGGCAAAATTATTGCCACTTTTTTCGACATTATGGTATTAATTAAGAAATAAGATTTGTGCATGCTTTGAGAGCAAAATAATATCACAAATCAAGTGAGGTGTAATCATATAACTTGTATTGTCACAAATTTCTAAGAGAAGATGAAAATATAACCAGTGGAGTTAGCCAAGTGGAGTGTGACACCATGAGTCTACAATTTGAACTTTTTCACAATATTCTAATTTTCTGAGATACTGAATTTTGGGTTTACATTAGCTATAAATATTAGCCATAAACAGCAAAATGAAAAGAAATAAACACTTTAAATATATCACTGTGTGTAATGAATCTATATAAATATATGAGTTTCACTTTTTTAATTGAATTACTGAAATAAATTAACTTTTCGATTATATTCTAATTTATTGAGATGCACCTGTACATACTAAGTAAGTATATGCAAACACTAAATTTTTGTCATTTGTTTGACTTTTGGACTGAAAATGTCAGAGAATAAATTAAGAATGTGCACATGCTAGGATAAATAAAGTAGCTCAAGGTATATCAAGATATATCAAGATATATCAATCTTTAAAAACATTATGATGAACCCCCAGTCCCATTTTTTATAAACTCCCCAATTGCTGTTACACTGTGGAGATCCCCATCTCTGCCATACATTAAAAGTCAAGCCTTGCACTGTATTATATTTATGAATGCCAATACTAGTTTAGTTAAGTGCCAGTTGGGTAACAGCTTGATGGATTTATTTTAAAGCTGTGGTTACTGTTAGTATTTATATATTATATACTGTATTACAGAAAAAGGCACAATATTGCTCAATTCAGTAAATGAAGATACTTTAATAAATAGCCATTGAACGGGATTTCCGTTTTTGAAGTTGTATTGAAAGGTTCATAAATTTTCAGTGGTATTGGTATCGAGTTGACACAATTGCCAGGGCAGAATTCCGACAAACCTCACCTACAAAAACTAGAAATGGGCACCTATCACAAATATCTCCTGGTAACAAAGGAACGAAAAATTATAGATCAATGAAAGCTATATATCAAAAATGAATAATCATAAAGACTACAGAGAAAGAAGGTTGCAGTCATGCATGTGCATAAAACAGAAAAAAACAACAACATTCAAACATAAAAAGTAGACACTCCTCAATGACCAAGTACGAGAAGCAGACTAAATTTCCATATCTGCCACATAACAACCACTCTCTGTTTATTCAGCTAATTCTGGAAATTAAATGCATACAGATACAAATGCTTCCAACAATAATGCAATGCAAGTCTAGGAAACACTGCCACAAATGTAATTAGCCAGTGTGACCAAAATGAAGGCAGATGACCCGGGTAGGGGAGGGAAATGCACCAATTGGCTCAGCTACTCTCTGAACCTGGTAATTTATCATAACACATAACATATCATTCCTAGCAATTTTGCCATTTACGTGAAACAAAAGCCTGAAACTTGGCTGCATATAAAGGTATTTTGTAGAAATAATGTCTCATTGTTCTGCTACATTTAGGTTTTGTCTTCTTGTCTCCATGCCAATGGGAGCTTGCTTTTAACATGGCCCACTGAGAAGTCTTTATATTCAAAATGATGAGAGCAATCGAAACATCAGGAAATGCCAAGAAAGTCTGCATAAGATCACACTTCATTTTCTTCTGGTGTCTCTAAATAAATATTATTTTTAAAATTCTTAATGGCAGTATATTTTATTTATATATGTTCAGCATACATACTGAGGCCATTTCTAGTCTCTCTGTCTCCCTTGAAGCAATATCCCAAATTAAAAATGTCTGCTCTTGTATGCGAAATCCTTGGATCTACATATATGAAAAATTCTAAAACTACCATTTTCTTAAAAATATGAGATTAGGTGGGGGTGACCCACCCAATGAAAAATAACCAGTAAAACCATAAGTAAACTAAAGTAATGAAATAGGCCACTAGCTAAATAAAAATTTATGCTAATGATTAAAATGTCTACCGTTGTGAATGGTCTATAACAATCTTTCAAAATTGTAAAAAAAATAAGTAATTCTAATATTTTAATAGGAAATAATGCCTTTATTTGTATCCTTTGATTTAACAAACATTATTGGGTAAACTAAAGAGCAAATTATTTGCATCCTTGTATCTAATTTCCATTCTCAAAACTGTTAAATCCAATCAAGGGTCATGGGTGCAAATTTATGTCTCTCTCTGGTAGTAAAAGCAATTGCTCTGAGGTGATATGGGAACTCTTCGCAATGTTTGAGTAGTTTTGTCTTTGTTCCCGTGTCTGAATTAAGGGTCTGGATACTTATATAAATGACAAATTTCAGTCTGAATTTTAATACATTTGCAAACTTTCTTAAAACATATCTTCACTTTGTCATTATGAGTTTGACAGTCCAGGTGCTCCATTCCTTCTTTTTTTTCTTCCATGCAGGCTCCCTTTATAGAAATAATTCAGTGCAGGTTCTGTCCTCCACCTGCTCAGAGGTGTGAAAGAAGGCCTTGACTGACCCACTCGCATTTGCATGTGAATACGCAATCAGCCAAGCACCTCAGTCAACCTTGGAGCAGTGCATTCGCGCTCACACATGCACCTGCACATTCTCAGAGTCATCATGCTTCAAGATTAAAATGGCATTTCACCATGGACCTCTTACCAGAAGGTTACCGACTGGAGAATTATAGGCAAAAACAGCAAATTTATCCATTTGAAAAGAAAAAAAAAAAAATTAAATCAGAATTACGAGCATATTAATTGCAATGTATCACATTTCCTTCATATGTTTTTAAAAATTCATAAATAACTCAGTGATTAAATTCTAATAAAAAACTTAACTGCTTGCTTATGTTTATTAAATTTCAGTTTATTAACAGTTTTGTTTAACAGAAACAATACCCAATGACCACGAACACCCAAGCCACGATGGTTGCTATAATATTTGGAAAAACCAATGCATATGGTTTAGACTGCTATATTGTAAGGCAACAAACCAAAAGCATTAACAATTACATAAAAAAATAAAATAAAAAAATAAACATAAAATCATGGTTTAGCTATTGTGCACAATCAGAACTGCTATACAGTAACGCAGGTTGTGTGCGACTGTGTGCTACACGCAAGTCAACTCTGCAGTCATTATCTGGAAAGGAGAAGTCATTAGGCTGAAAATATGTATTCTGTAGATTTCACTGGGTTTGGACTGTCACGTTTTCAAGGAGAGCTTTGATTCTGATGTTGTTCCTTCTATATCTATCTATCTATCTTCCAACGAGCACTTTGCATTCTGATTTTGCAGCTGTTGCCTTTTCATCAGTGGCGGAAGTCGATTGCTTAACTATTTCAATACGATTCGTAAACATCTACTTAACATCTTCGAGCTGAACAGCGAGTACTCTATTTTACTCTCTAACCTTACTTGTATTTTCCTGTACTTTTTTAAATCAATTTTTACTAGAATTTCTGTAAAGGCTGTAGTAAACATTTTACTTAAATGTTTCTATAAGTCTTTTACATTCGGTTGCCGTTTACCACTCTTCATGTTTAGGTCCGTTATTTATTTCTTTATTAATCGCTGTTTATATCATTTATGTCCCAAAAGTGCAGCAATCATTTCCTTCAGCTCGAAAAGTGCATTTCAGTTTTCTCCACACTCCATAGGACAAGTTGTGAATCTAGCTGGGGTCGATGTGGCGGACTTGGGGGGTTGGGGGTATTACCTGTGTTTGACAGAGGGGATGAAAGGGCCATGCTCAGTTACAATAATTGTCCTGAAATTGACGAATACTCCTTGCCCACCGCACTCGCAGATTTGCTCACACTTTTGCTTATGGCTGGATGTGAGGCTGCAGCATGAGATCCTTGTAGATCAATTCCTTTACTCGTTAGTTCCTGGTCAGTCTCTGGTAGGCTGTACCGTGAAAGTTTAGCTGCCTTACCCTTTTCTTTCTGAGCCCTTATGTTTGCTGCTCATGCTTATTTACACTCTCGTATAATGTAAATAGGGGATACCTCGGGATAATAGTAAAAAAAATGGGTAAAACAACACCTCTGCTAGTGAAGCTCAGATCTAGCCATCCATCTCACACAAAGAACAAGACCAAAAAAAATAAATAAAAAAGCAGAACTATTCCGTAAAATAACTGCAGAGTACTTCAAATCAGACACCAAGATCTCAGCAACCCACCGTATATGTGAATTGAATCCTTCAAAACCAAGAAGTCTTATTTTTCCATTTCGACAAACTACTAATAACTTTAAGACAGAGAAGCTCTTATCTGTTGCACCTCTACATGACAACCACCCTTTTCCGCCATCTCAAACAAACATAATATTTCAAGCTTGGAAAATGTCTAGGATTAATACATTTAGAGACATGTACATCGATAATGGTTTTTGCATTGTATGAGCAATTAGGGTTCAAATTTAACTGCTCATCAACAATTTTTACAGTACTTTCAAGCTAGAAACTTTGCAAAACTGAACCTGCTCAATATTCCTCACCTTCCACCTATTTCTATTCCAGAAGAAATATTGATCAGTCTTGAAGACTCAGATAGCATTGAAAATATTCAAAGATCCCAGGGCACAATGGGAAAAGGATCCATCACTTAACATTTTAGAACAGGATTGGGAGGTAGCCATACACAGAACACATTCTAGCTCTCAATTAAAACTATCCAAAATGTTTCCAGTGCAACACTGCAATGTAGCTCCAGCCTCACTGGGCCATATGTTTTGGATGTGTTCCAAATTAACATTGTTGTGGACAAAAATCTTTGAATGCCTATCAGATAGCCTTGGTGTCACAATCACTCCCAACCCATTAATTGCTGTGGTCAGTGTACTCCCAGTGGAGAAGGACAAACAAACCGTAATTGCTTTTAACTCTCTACTAGCACACAGACTTATCTTGCTCAACTGGAAGAATCCCAAACCACTACCTTTAAGTGAGTAGGTAACTGATGTCCTATACTATATAAAAATTAGAAAAAGAAAAAAGAAAAAAAAAATCAAGGAGTGCTTGTCCATCTATCTACAGTGTTCGTGTGACACAAAAATTAATAAATTCATTCCTCTTGTAAAACTTGCTTGATTTTAATTGGTCTTATCTCATTCTCTGCAATTTGAGAAGCCATATGAAATGATTTGTACAAAAATATGGGTCATATCATGTCCCTTACCGAGTCAATATGGTATGCCCTATTTTGTGTTTCAATATGAGACAATACCATATTATATGGTACAAGTGGCAACTCTTCTGGTGCGTTTGAATGAACACCATTATCAAGAAACAACATAGGAAACGATCAAACACTATTAATAGATTTGGACTCATTTGGCACTGTTTCGTTAAGTATGAAGCGTGGTCAAATTGTCTGGATTAAATGAATGCATTTAGGGGTTGCATTAAAAATTTAATTGCAGAAATTCTTAAGGTGTTAATTACACACTTTAACAGCCATGACTCAGCAGCTCTAATATATACTCATACACAAACAGTTAAAGCATCTATTTTTGAAAAATGACCAAATCTCTGTGTATGGTGGACAAGGCCAGTCAAGATACTGTAAAATTCAAGAACTGATGACCATTAAACCACTTTTGTAAAGCATGAAAACTTTATCTTGATCACAGTACATTCCAAAAGACCTAGATCATAATATTAAACATGCTTTGATTGAAATATTTAGCATGGATAAGAAACCAGCACTCTTTAAATCCCCACTTGCATATGCACTTCAATATAACAGGTGAATGCAAAACAAAAGACCCCCTTTTTTCAAACCAACAGTCTGCCACACCCTGGATAGTTTATATGTTCCTTCCTAAGACATTGCATTTAAAATGAATGCACTTTATTAAAAAAGAAAGAAAAAACAAGAAAAAAAAACACATCAGTTACATTTTTTTTTTAACTTTACTTAAAAAGTGAAAAAAAAATGATAAATAAGTGCAAAACAAATTATTTTATATGTCTCCTCTTGTATAATTGTTTGGTACACTCCCAGCTTACATCGCAGGGCAGCTTGTGCTGCATAGTAGATTAAATGGGAAAACAGTTGACACCCTCTGCAACTCTTCCTGCCAGTTAAGTGTAACATTTTCTTTTAAAGTTCACACTCCATTTCCTCAGCCAATGTTGCACTCATCTTTGCCCTCTCGCCATAAACAGAAGGATGAACTTTCACACCAAGTACCATACAGTATGGTTAATATGATTGTAACTGCATCCAATATAAAAATTACCTTTAACATACACATTATATAAAAGCATAAATAATAATGATGCCAAAAACATTTTAGTCATAGTGATGGCTGGCATAATTGCCTTCATCATGATATTAAAATATTTCTTATGTGGAAATTATAGTCTGAGAAAAAAATGAAACAAGTTCCAAAGCCAATTAAAATGCACCAAATTTAATTTCCCTCATCAAGGATCTTGACAATCCACTGTTGTGGCATATTTAAGAGAAAACTAACCATAAAGGAGGAAACAACATATTTAGTTAAAACAGGTACTATTAGGTCATGAACTTCATCCCTGTTAAAACCATCACGCAAGATTCATCAAATCTAACGGTGAAATTCAATGTGCTCACACTCTCTTTTACATACTCCATAAGTAGTCAAAGAATTGACTTAATCTAAAATCCATAAAACTGAAATTCTCCTGCTTCTTACCTGATCTTCTCTTTACTTCAAATTCCATTCTAGCTTTCATTTTAGCTTCTTCAACATCCTTATTAGGCATAAGCAGGCTATTGAAGGTTTTGCTGGAGGATAGTATAAAACAATAGCTCATGTTAAAACTTTGAAAATCTTCAAAGCTTATTCATGCCTGGCCAGTTTACTCAATTTAACAATGCAGCCAGCAACAGCCACTGAAATAAAATGGAAATAGTGTGCACTGATATGAAACTGGCAGAATGTCACTGCCTCTTGAGTTTGATATGAAGAAGAGTATTGTGGAAGCATATTAAGATTTTCTTCTTATATATTGACTGTCTTGTCAGAAAAAAACTCACATAAAGATAGGTTTTTGCTTCCACTTCAAAGATATCCCTTATGTTAAGTGTTTTTATAAACATTTGAGATCTGGACAACGCTCCAGAAAAGTAAAAGCAAAGATTTCTATCACACTGGTAAAACAATATGGAAAAAAACAAAACTCTAATGAGCTCACTTAAATGTTTACCTTTCCTGCATCATTCTACAGCCAACTATTGGGATGAGAACGATCAGAAGCACACATCCAGCTGCAACTGCAAAAACATGCATTACCCTCTGTCCCCCTAGAAGAAAAAAAAAAATGAACTGGTATTAGCAGTGAAGGATTATAGCACAGCAACTTCAGGGTCTTTTCTTTACTTGCAGTTCAATGACAGCAAGTGACAACCTGGAAATTGTTATTCAATATCCTTAACAGTCCAGGACTCGGCTAAAAAGGCCACTGCACTTTGAAGCACTCCTTATGAAGGACTTTTGTTTCTATGAAAATGTATCTTTTCACAGAAATCTTGATAACATTCATTTTTTTTTATTTACCTAATCTCAATACATGAGAGAAAAAAAATTATATATTTTCTAGGGAGAAAACTGAATCTTTTTTAGCTATGTTCATATAAAATAGTAAAGCACCTGTACTTATCGATGTCTGTCTGTTTAGCTGTTTGTCCTCAAAAAATAACATGGCTCTCGGTGAACCAATTTTACTGTATTTTGGGTCACTTGCTCTTCAGATTTGTGAAAATATTTCAAATAAGAGCACACTAAGCAAACTTTTAAAAAAAAATCCCATTTAAAAAAGTATTGGCAAATTTTTAAAATCATCTATCTTACTATACAGAAACATTGTGTCACCTCAATTATTTTACCGTTTTAAAATTACTTTGACAGAAGTTATTTCTACTTGTATATTTTGTATGTTTTTCACTTTATCTCATCTAATAGCTGCTCCCGATGATAAGCCGGGTCCCCTATACAAGTTATTGAAAAGCTAGAACACACCACCACATCAGCAGTTTATTCGAACCTCTGCAAAACTGACTCATTTCTCCTGCTGCTAGAAACTGAACTAGGCAAGTGAAAAGATCTTCATAATGGTTAAAGTAAAAAATTCATCAAAGGAAAACAAAAAGACAATTAAATTACCTAAAAATGAATTCCCCAAGTGTAACTCGGTAAGCGGGTATGGATGAAGACATATATAATAGGTATTTACATTGGACTAAAAACAACTTTGATGCTTTATTGTCTGTAGATTACTCAATATTTCACTGACACAGTAATTTAACAACATAGCACCATTTTGACCTGCCAGCTATCCTGGTCAACACTGCTGCAGCCAACAACTGTGTCTTGAGACTTAAAAACAGGTTTTCACTCTCCATCGGGTAATTTTTTTTTTTTTGTTTTTTTTTAAAAATGTATGTTTATGAAACATGAATTACAAATAGCCATAGACCTCCCCAGCAACCTGCAATTAACAATAGCATATCAATCAACATAACGGAGTTGTAATTGGTGTCTATGAAAGGTACATCAGTCACCACAAGTTTATTTGGACTCGGTTTTTAACTATATGATACTTTAAATTGCTATTAAAAACACTACTGACATGTGGTTACATTCTATTGTCACTGGATTATTCTATTATTGGATATGACTCACTGACTCATTGTAAGAAAAAAAAAAGTTATAAAATTATATTAAACACTATTGATATCTTTAATTATATTCAATTATCACTGTTATTTTTAGACATGACTCAGCCACTTTTAATAAACAAAATGTAATATTTGTCTGTCTGATGAAAAAAAACATTTAAAATGCTTCAACTTTCAGAACAGTTAACTAAGTCCTGGACTGCAGCCAAATGTTATACTACACAAACACTTTCTAACTTGTTATTAAATGCCCAGACTGCTTACTCCAATACAGGCCTTTGGGGGATTATGTTACCATGAATGGGGCATGATTGGGCTCAAGTCAATGTACAGTGCACTCTCTAAGACGACAAATTCAGGACTTTTAATCGGCTTAGCATGCATTTTTCTGGTTGTGACAGGAAAATCGAGTGCCTGAATAAATTAAATAGTATGCATGTTATTGTCTGCTTTTACATGCATTTTTATTACTATTTAATTTAATAGTTTTTTGTATCAGTATACTGCTGCTGGATTATGTGAATTTCCCCTTGAGATTAAGTATCTATCTATCTGAACAACAACTCCACACAGACAATTTATGTGCTAAAATTTGAACTCTGGAATTTAGAATTACGTGGAAGAAGCAATAAAGAATGTGACTATATGATCTAAAGTGTAATCTTTTAAATAGTCGTAGTAGAAATCCATATCCACTGCTGAACTCATTTGGTGCAGTTCAGACAATGAGGTAAAGGAAAACAGTTTTAATTTATCAATTTTGCTCACCATAGCACATGACAACACAACAGAGTCTTTTATGAGCAGAAGAATAGTTGAAAGGATGTAAAAGACATGCATGCCCCATGCAACTTTGGGTAATCGTAACCACATTACTGCACATCGATGAAACAATGTTCTTGCCCAACCCCAATTTTAATGTGTCATGGTAAAATGTACAAAGGAATAATCCCTGTATGTAGAGGAAATGCAACTATATTAATGGACAACAACCTTTGTATAAATCACAGCCCAATGGCAGAAGGCAGACTCAGGACACACTGAAGGGATTATCTCTCTCTTCTGGTCTGGGAGCATCTGCTTACTCTCCAGGAAGTGGAACAATTTGTGTGTGTGTATAGGAATCCACATCAAGATAAGAAGAGTGAAAAAGATGATTAAAACTAAATGATGAAACTTTCATAAAAAGCCACCGACTTTTTCATTCCAGAATCTAGGAGTACTTGTTGGTTGCATTTTTGTGGGGAGAAGACTTTAAAAATTTACAAAATTTAAAATTTACAGATAAAAAAAAAAGTTTCCAAATGATAAGAGCAAAGTTAAATTTCCTACAAAGAACCCAAAACAGTATGAAAAACAAACAGGGCCCAAACAACTAATAAATAAAGAAAAAAATATTGCAAGGCAGTGTGTAAGAAAAGTGATGATGACTAGGGTGACATGACACAAAAGGAATCTAAACTAACATGCCCCAAGAGAAGAGGAAAATGCAACACATTTTTTCTGGTCATGTAAATCTATAAAATAATAATTGCAAGTTATGGAAATAAAATGGAACAAAGGTTAAAAAAAACTGCAAAGTAAGCAAAAAATACATATGAAAAATAGGAAAAGCAGAATTACAGCAATCAATAAACATTATAAAGTATAAGAAGATAGTGACAATTAAATAGTTATTTCAAAGTGTATAGATGAATTAAATCAATACATGATCAAAGCGGACAATCATGGTAAGACAAGAGAAACATACAAGATAAACTAACAGATGTATGGGTAAATGAAGAAGAACTACTATTGGAAGGGAAAACCTAATATGTGTACGATATATGATATAACAAGGAGACGGGAGCATGGTGAAGGATTCGTGAGTTGTTTCCAGTTATTGTGAACCCAAAACTAGTTTGTAAACAGGATCACTGCTAAAGTAAAACTTAGTGAAGTGAAACGAGATCAATAGTATACACTGTTGTGTCTTATTGGAGGAAAGTAGGTTTTGCTAAACAGTTACTAGCACTGCAGTCTAATAATTCTAAAATGGCCTATATGAATTCACCACAGACTTCACAAAGTTTAATAGATGCTTGAAGATGGGCCGAAAATTTATTGTCACTTTTAAATTTAATGATGGAAGCACTATGAAAACACAAAGTGCTTAACATTCATGTTGTCAAAATTGCTATTGTTAGTTCAATTTGCTCAACTGCATCATTTTGCCTTTTTTTTTTTTTTTAAACAGATTTCAGTTTGGCTTCAGAATTAGACAACCACAGTGCATAAAATAGCACATGTTGCAATTGACATAAATATTTTTCCATAATGAAACTTAACACTGATTTTCTTTTCTTAGTGGTAATTGTTTTAAATAGAGAACCAGAAAAATAAAACTTAAAAATAAGGGCAGATTAAATTGATCACACTATCATGTGCAAAATGGGCAAAACAAGATTCATCCCTGTAGTGTTTTAGTCAGAAATTCTAAATTCTTAGTAGGCATATATACATGAGTATGGCAACCGGGTTACTTTACAGCTGTACAAAAACCTCCAACCACAAGAAGACAAGGGACTGAAGGTTAGTTAAAAGCAGTAGGAAAAAATGGCCAAATTAACAAAAATAAAAAAAACAAACGCTACAGGCACCTAAAATTATCGTTACACCACTACTGGCATTTCAGCCAATTCAATGGTATGTGATATACACTTATACAGGGCCATTCTGCCAAGCATGACTGTCTTTCAAGGTGGGAGTAAAGCCACATCATCCAAAAGAGACACAGAAAACAAAACATAGTCATTTATGTTCATTTCAACTAAAATAAATTAATTTTTATATGGCATTTAACTTGGAAGTCTTAAACAATTAAGACACATTTTCTATTTTTGTAAAACCCTGCAAGATCAGCATTATTCCAGAAAACCATGATTAAAAACTAAGACAACATCACTGTATTCTCAAAAAACCTACTTCTTGTTATCATTAGTTTTATTAGAGTAATTATTTGAAAAATTCAGTCCTTCTGCATTTAATCATTTACACAAAAGCCTAGTCCTTCCCAGGTTTGCTGAGGAAGAGTCCTACTAGTCAACCTCCACACTTTCAATGACTAAACTAAAGGAAACTCCAGATTATTTGGGCCCTATGAGGCCAACCAGCAAGAAAGTCCAACCCTCACTTTTGAACTTCTTAATACATTTTGGAATCAGTTATCTACTTTCTCTTAAAGATGGTAAACATTGCTGTTTCTTTGACTAAAATGAACCACTCGATTATTCATTCATGATACCACTGCTTTTAAAAGCAGGCTAAGGGAACTGTCTTCTTGTTAACACTATTATCCAATTTCATTAAGGAAGTCTTGATAACAAACTAACAGAGAAACTACTTGCTTGGTGCCTGAAATCCATTAGTGTATGTACAAATTGATACACCTCAAAGAGGCAAAGTGTATTCATATCTATCACCTCCTTCACATTGTTAATGCCCCACCTCATCCTGCCACCCTCATCTCACCTAATGAAGAGGTTTTAGACAACATGAATTGTGTTGTTCTCTAGAAAGTTCTAGATTTGAGAGATTTTTGTTTGAAGATTGTTAATATAATTAAGACCCTATATTCACCTACCACAGCAGTCCTGTTTACCTGTTCCAACACTTCTCAGCAATTTTGTATTTGTGACAAGGCTGTAACTTTCTCCTTTGCTTTTTGACTTCCCTCTAGAACAGTGAATCCCAGACTTGGTCCTGTGGAGCCCCTGAGGCTGCAGGTTTTTGTTCCAACCAACTTTTGTTTTCAATTGGACTCTTGCCTAATTAAGTGAGCAGTTATTACCCAAATTCTGTGTTTTGGGGTCAATGATCAAAATATAAAAGTATGTGTGTTAAGTACATTTTAATAAAAATTAAGCAATTGATACATGGATAATGGTTTTTCTTTTAAACTTAAGTTCACCCCGATTTCCATTCTGCCTTTCCATCATTGACTAATTAGTGGATCTGATGCTAAAGCAGTTGCAGCCTTTCATCATTTACTGTTGTTCGCCAAGGTGTTTGATTTGCTTGCTTTTAATTGTCACTTTTAGCAAAGCATACAATGAAGGGAGCAGACTCCACAGAATAAGGGAAAAAATAACGGGAAAAAAACAATTAAGCATTTAAAGCTATAGCAAACAACAGAAATATTTTTAAATGTCTTATAATGTAAAAATCATACTGCTATGCTTTCTGGATGAAGAATAAGAAAAGAGAAAAAAGAACAGCTAACTAAATGAGATCAGTTATTATAAATTATTATCACTTATTGTGAATCGGGTTTGAACAAAAACTGCAGCCACCAGGGGTCCCCAGGACTGTGTTTGGGAACCACTGCTATAGAACGTCCTGCCGCTGCCCTTTGCAAATTGAAATCGGATCACCCTTATCCCTTAATAGCACTTATTTATACTTAAATTTTGTGGTAAGTGACAACAAAATATGTATTTATGTTTTTTAAAAGTTATTTCAGAAGGAAAGGAAAAAAACAATCAAGTGAAAATAACAGAGCATGTGCAAGTAGGTTAAAAAGATATTCTATGAAAGTCAAACAACCCTCATCCATGAATATTTTCACACATACATGCAACTCAATATACTTTACAACTAGTAAAACAAAACATTAAAGCTATAAAAGAGTTACAAATGAAGTGTTACTAATAGAAGTGAACAAAATACATCTTGTTTTATCTTGGTAACAATCAGAACATCTTATTTTTTCCTGGTGATAGCCCCTCAGATTACCCCCATTACATTTGTCATTTAAAAGGTAATCATTGTCTATAAAATGAATTGGTCCGAATCTGAATTTCTCTCCTTAAATCGCCTCCTTCGCAGTCTTCCTTCCTGCTGTCAGATTCATTTAAATATTTAGGCTTTGACGTTTCCACCTTAGTGCAGGACATCACGATCTCCAACTACTGCCATGTTCTGAGAGTCATTAAGGATTCCCTTCCCCTCTTCATTCTTGTACACCCTTCCTTTTCATTCTTCAATGGCAGATATTAAAACAAACATTTTTTACAGTTTTCTTATGTATGCTTTCCCCTTCTTCCCATCAATTATTAGTCTTAAGTCAGATCCGCTGTCACTTTATTTGTCCAAAACAGAGTTATAGGGATTAAAAGTATGGGGTAATAACAATGATGATGATTATGATAATAATTTATGAAGCTTATTTAATACATTGAATCCAGCTGTGTTTGTGTTTTACACAAAAAATACAATATTAACTACCACGCAACTAAGGATTTAATTATACTATGTACACATGACAAAAAACCCGAGTGTATATATAAAGATAAAAGCAGGTATGAGTAAGATGCTTCTAAAATAATAATGTTGATTCCAAAAAAATATGCAGAATAACTGGGAACTTAAAAAAAAATTAAACAAATGACAATAGGACGGTTATTTTTTTAACAACAGCAATAAATAATCGCCAAAAAGTAGGGGAAAAGAAGAAAACAAAAACTCTAGAAAATCAAAACCTGAAGAAAATACATAAAACTCTTGGGACTCTCTCAGACTTCAGTAGTGCAAGAAAATAAAGTTTTGTTGACCCACCCTATGTTATTTGAGGTACATTCATATTGTCTAAGCCACTCTCAGTCATTAGAGAGTCTGACAATACCACAATCTAGACCACAAAGTTGGCACTGTGAACTGGCATGTCTGAATACATGGAGTCATATGAGTTCAAATGATTTCATATAGCAGACGTAACTAGTAACTGTGAAAATGACAGAGAGGCAACAGCTTACAAACAGTATAGACTATAAATGGACCCCCAGACTGGCTCAGATGTGCTATGTAGAAAACAAGATAGGAGACTAAGATCATGGAGCAAGGCCTTGTCTTATTAGAAAACTGGCTGGCCCATAGATTTGCACAAATAATTACTTTTTATTTGCATTTTTCTTTTCACATATTTTTATACTCTCTAAAGCTTGTAGACTTTTTCCTTTTTTTTTTGTTTAACATTATATTTTTATTTACTTGTGATGCAGTTTTGCTTTTTCATTGACAGCTGCCACCATGCTATGATTTTGTTACTGGGACACGATCATCCATTTCTAGGATGACATATAGCGGAAGTCATAACAAGTGAAGTCATCACCACGACAACATATACTGTAAGCTGGCATTACGTCACTACCTGTATTAAATATTGTGGGTAACTTTCTAAACACTTGTGTTTGCTTTTCTCTTTCAATTTACAGTATTAGATATTTTTATTGACTTTTGACTTGGGAGTTTCTGTTTCATTTTGTTTTCATCTCACAGTCCATCTCCCTTTTGGTAATGATCCTCCCTAAGTTTTTGACTATGTTTCATCTATAGATCGTATACCATTTTTTGCCTTAGTGGCCTACCATTTTCATCCTTTGACAGGGCAATACCTCATATGGCCAAAGTGTGCCAAAAAGCACTATAGACAAATAGATTGCAATATTTACCTATTCTTTAAAAGCAGCTTTTATTGCGATAAACACTGTCTTAAACATTACACTATAAAATGTAAATAACTGCATAGCACAAAAAAAAAATCCACTTTTCATTATAACATCATTGTGAACAATTTTATCAACCAGAATACTATATATTCTTACACGTGTACCATTCTCCTTATATTTAATTATTCAGGTTGTTGGGTTTAAATAAGGAGAGGGAACAACAAAAAGAAAATCTATATTTATAGCAGTGTACAATCTGTAACCCAACTTATTTACAAAACACATTATTCACACACCACATATGTAAATATTTGTTATTATTCTTGATAGATTTTAAAAAAAAAAACCACAGTCCACCAAGATCCTTTAACATGTTAAATATATAAATACACACAATTGGATCTGGATAACTATAACAATTGAACTTTTTTTTTAGGCTTTTCCATTATGTCATCATACTGTAGCTTGTTCAACAATAAAGTTAAAAGGGTTTGTGTAGTTTCCAGTTCTTTTTCTTATCCTGCACAAAAAAACAACCACCAACACAATCAAACTTAATAATCAGTTTCTGAATTAGCTAGCCTCTGTATCAAACCTAAAAGGCTGTGGTCTCCAACAAAACATACACCAGTGAGACATTCTCTCTCTCTCTCTCTCTCACATAATAGATAGATAGATAGATAGATAGATAGATAGATAGATAGATAGATAGATAGATAGATAGATAGACACTTTATTAAAAAGGACAACAACCAGCAGCCCCTGGACCGACTGACAAAAAGGAGTTCACCGACAGTATTTCATGTAAAAACTTCCACTGCAAATCCTCCATGTTTATCACAATCGCCTTGAGCATGGGAAAGACATTATATAAATAAGAGTACGGGGTGCAAGGCTCGTTGTTACAAGCCATTCAGTCGCTGTACAGGTGGGAGCAGGAGTCAAACTCGTTTCCTGTTGAGGTTGGACTCCGCCAGGGCTATCCTTTGTCACCGATTCTGTTCATAAGTTTTATGGACAGAATTTCTAGGCGTAGCCAAGGAGCAGAGGGGGTCTGGTTTGGTGACCTCAGAATCTCATCTCTACTATTTGCAGATGGCGTGGTTCTGTTACTGTCTCAAGTGGAAGAGTTCAAGTATCTCGGGGTCTTGTTCACGAGTGAAGGAAGAATGGAGTGGGAGGTTGACAGACGGATCGGTGCAGCATCCGCAGTAATGCGGGCTCTGCAACGGTCCGTTGTGGTGAAGACACAGCTGAGCCAAAAGGCGAGGCTGTCTATTTACCAGTTGATCTACGTTCCTACCCTCACCTGTGGCCATGAGCTTTGGGCAGTGACCGAAAGAGCAAGATCGTGGATACAAGCGGACGAAATGAGTTTTCTCCGCAGGGTGGCTGGACTTTCCCTTAGAGATAGGGTGAGGAGTTCAGTTATCCGGGAGAGACTCGGAGTAGAGTCGCTGCTCCTCCGCATTGAGAGGTGTCAGTTGAGGTTTTTTGGGCATCTGGTCAGGATGCCACCTGGACGCCTCCCTGGGGGGGTGTTCTGGGCATGTCCCACTAAGAGAAGGCCACAGGGCAGACCCAGGACACGCTGGAGGGATTATACCTACCGGCTGGCCTGGGAACGCCTCGGGGTCCTCCCAGAGGAGCTGGAGGAGATGGCTGGAGAGAAGGAGGTCTGGGCTTCCCTGCTTAGGCTGCTGCCCCTGTGACCCGACCTCATATAAGCGGTGGATAATGGATGGATGGATGAAAATTTATGAATTATTATTACCAATAGTGGCATATAAAAAGACAAGCTACTTTAATCTCTTCAGGAACTACAGTATTATTCCTTTAAGGCATGTTCTGTATCTTGTGCAGCGTTAATCATAATGGCCATCACTTTCATTCTCCCCTGTGCTACTACCTCCAGCGGTTCAAGATGGCATCCTGAGACCAAGTCTTCCTTTTCAATTAGCTTGATGATTCAGTGGGCCATACCATACCCTCTGTTTGAACTTTCTGTAAAGGATTTTTCTTAAGGCAACCTAATGGTTGGTTTTGCTAATGTTGAGTTGCAAACAATTTTCTTTGCACCAAAAAACAAAGCTCTTCATCCATCCATCCATTTTCCAACTCACTGAATCCGAACACAGGGTCACAGGGGTCTGCTGGAGCCAATCCCAGCCAACACAGGACACAAGGTAGGAACCAATCCCGGGCAGGGTGCCAACCCACCGCAGGACACACACAAACACACCCACACACCAAGCACACACTAGGGACAATTTAGAATCACCAATCCACCTAACCTGCATGTCTTTGGACTGTGGGAGGAAACCGGAGAGCCCGGAGGAAACCCACGCAGACATGGGGAGAACATGCAAACTCCACGCAGGGATGACCCAAGCTCTCCATCTGACTCCTATATTCTGTCTCATCCCTGCTGTCACCCCCCATTATTTTTAAGTAATAGCACTCGACACTTTGACACCTACTATCTAGATGATGTTATTAGGTAATTTTGTCTTGTTTAAACCCTTCTTTCCTGTCTCCACGTGTATCTGCTTGTCATTATAACAGTGATGATGTCCTGTCTAATATCCACAATCCTCCTGGGGCAGCATGATCCCAGCATCAGTCAGGATACAGTCAGAGATGTTCAACAGTCAAGAACAGACATTAATAAAGACACTATGAATAGAATACTACCTATTTCAGTTATCAGGCCAATGTTCAGGACATTACTTAGTGGCCAGTAAAAGCTTGTAAAGTTCTGCAAATTATGAAAAATGATAACAGAAGCACTGTAACACAGTTGCATTCTTATCTGATCATGCCATCCTTCCTGAAAAAATTGCTACTGATATTGACCCACTATCACATCTAAATGGACACTGCAGAGTAAAACTTCATATTAACCACGATTCATCACTGTTGAATGACTGTATATTTTTACATGGAAGTCTAGGGTGTGGCCTTCCTGCTGAGGGAACAGGAAAAATTAGCATGAAAGCCAAACTAGCAAAAATGTCCATGTTAATCTCCTAAGAAAATTTACATGTAAATTAAGATGGTTGTTTCTGGGTGCAGCTATGTTTAGAAGTCTCTGCTTATGTGTACCTGTTGTTTGCTCTACTAGTAAGCTTAAAACAACTTTATCATGTGTAGTGAGTCAAACCTGATAGCTAACTGGTAGCTGTGACCTGTTACTGATACAATAGTAATTACGGGGAATTCTATTTTGATTTTAAACTAGCAAATTTCAAAACAGGGAAATAAGTTAAAGGATATTCAATTGAAAATGAAACTCACAATATCACTTTTATAATAGGGAAGCTTCAAAACTCACTGTCTATAACTTTACTGAAGCAGTAAGGTCCACCCACATTTTGGAGATCTGGACAGCAACCTTTCTTTAAGCATAGAGTTGCATTTTTTTCATTTTCTGCTCCTGCACATATTTTTTGATCTGGATGGTTGGGGATGCAGGCTGTGAAAAAGAGAGTGCACCGCAACACATGTGTCAATGGTTATGTACTTAGGAAGAATGGAAGGCAGTATTACATTACCAATGTCAATCGCTTTACCAACATTGAAACTACACAATAAAAATGTAACTACTATACAGTATTACATTCCAGCAACAGAACTTGAAAATTAGAATACTCAGTTAACATTGTATTTTGATATTCTTCAAACATGAAACATTGTATTTTGATATTCTTCAAACATTAAGTCACTTTTTGAATCCAGTGTACTCAATACTGGAGACCTACACTAGTGGCTCTGAGGGTAAGGATCTGTGCTGGTATCCAGAAGGTTGCTGGTTCAAACCCCCGTCACTGCCAAAAGAGATCTTACTCTGCTGGCTCCTTGAGCAAGACCCTTCACCTGTAATTGCTCCAGGGGCTGTACAATGGCTGACCCTGTGCTCTGACTCCAAGGGGTATGCAAAAACTAACAAATTCCTAATACAAGAAATTGTATAAGGTGAAATAAAGAACAACAAAAAAAATGTGACAAAGAACCTATTCACATCTATCAAACTTTATGCTGTGAATAACACTCAAAATCTAAAACAGGCAGATGTATGCCTATGCAAATTTGGTAAAAAGATAAACAGAAGATCCTCAAATAAGCTTTTCATGGTACCAGTGAGCCAAAGTCAATATATCTGCATCAGGTGCAAGTCCATTTTAAGGCCACCTAATGGACATGCCAATGGAAGGCTAATTTACACACGAAGCTAAATTACAACCTTTTGGGATTTAGGAGGAAAATCAGTGTATCCAAGAAAAATCTGTACACACACAAGGAAAATGAATGAAAACCCACACAGACAAAACCACAGGGCTGGACTGACCTACAATGTAAGTACAGTTGATATCCTACCAATTAAAAAAAAATTAAAAATTTGCATGTATCTCAATCCTGGTCCTCAAATACTGCTGGTTTTCATTTCTATCAATAACAGACCTGGCTTAATTGTGTGACATTCCAGTGTGTGTGTTTCACTTTTCTAAGAAACATTAAATGGATATTGGTGTTGTTAATTAAATTGGGGCTACGCAGTGGCTGGAGCTTATCCCCCCAGCCTTGACTGAAGTCCAAGAACCAGCCTGTGACATGGCACTCGATAAGGAAGGAAGTACCTGGAGATGGGGAGAACATGCATGCCCCACACAGACAGTGAACTGGCTCTTGTTTCAAATGATTAGCCTAAGGAACAGCAACATTAACCAGTGACAGCATAATTAAGAGAGGAAAAAGCTTATTGGATAATCAAGCAAAAGTCAAGATGCACCAGCCTCTGGTATATTGGGGAGAAAAAAAAAAAAAAGTCTTTGCCTTCATAACAAGGAAGTAAATACCCTACCAATATATGTGCAATTAAAACGAAGTATAAACTTTCATTAAAGAGCTGGCTGGCACAAATGGAAACAAGTCACACATCCTTCCACTGTATATATACCAAGGTTATAAATTCCTGATGAAAGGCATTGAAAACCTACCTTTCTCAACAATCGGATCAATTTGGTATCTTATATGTGCTTCAAATAACGGTATACAGTAGTACAGTTCTGTCAATTTTAAACACTGATTCATTTGATAGATTTGCAGAATCAGGGCTCCACTGGCAACCTTGTGGTGTGCAGGCTATGTAAATGAATCACATTTAGATGTATTTAGGCTTACTTTTTGGGTAAAAAAATTTTGTGATGGGATTTTCTCTTCTGAATCTTGACGCACCAAGAACTCCTGGACTTTTGCCTGAATTCTTGTAAAAGAAATACATGGAGCAGCCTAAAAACACAGCATATAGTGGAACTGTTGAAATATATGTATCGTGCAGAGGACATTTGTTTTAACAATCATAATTCAAAATTGACAAGTAAATTGCTAAATTGGTTGCTTTTGTAAGTGGAGTTCTGAAACTTACCTAAAGAGAAAAAAGTAATACTGACACTGATCACAAATAGTGTAACCATTTTTTGGCGATTAAGAATCATGATGTTCCCAGTTAACAGGTTGGATTCACACTACTGCAAGAGATTAGCAGGAAATGAGGAAATTAAAATGGAATCGTATACTTAGATGGCCATCTGTGATTTTTCTTAACAGATTGGCTACTGTATCGGAGTAGAAGCGCAGCAGTCCCTCCAAAGTCTGAAGATAACAAACAGCAGAAACGAAGCACGTACATTCCCACGTCACTGCAGTTCCACGGGTTTATATTTTCACGAATAACCTGTCAAAACAAAAGTTCAGAAGTCTGGTTAATATGCAAAGGATGAAAAAGATGTATGTATTCTGAATAAAATCTCAAACAAACCACCCATTAACTTTCAGCGGGCTCGAGCCATATTCCATATAGCTGAGTTCGTATTACGGGAACCAATAAGAACGCGGAGATCCCGCGAAAATGAGAGCCCCGCCCAAAGCAAATAAACAAGCAGGGCGCGTGGAACATACGATCGCCACATGGCATGTAGCGGGCGATGTATTTGAATAAATTACTCCAGATGTGGACCGGGATGTCACTAAACCATCCTTAGAAATTTGCATTTCTGATTTTTTGTTACTAATACTTACTAAATTAACTGCACTTCTGTTTTACATTCCATAACACAGGTTGTGACAACCGTTGAGTTCCAGCTGACTTCATAGCAAGGACTGAAAGATGTCCATCCTGGTGTCTTGAGTGCGGAGATATTACTAATCAGCACTAATCAGTAAGCATAATAGGGGGGTGACGTAAAGAAAACCCAGTACTACATGCATAATTGATTCTTGCGGCTCCTCAAAATAGGGGTGCAGAGATAAAAAAAATGCGACTTTGCATTTTTTCGTGTTGAAACAAATTCGCTTGATCTGCTTCTCTTTGAGTACACATTTAGTAACTTATTTCAGGTGGTAACTCCCGCACGTTTCCTTCCGACAATGGAGTCCCCAAGGCAACAGAGCAAAAACTGGTCATTGACAAGTGTCGCGGATGCATGTACTAGAAATGAGTTTTTAAAGGATTTGATAAAAGCAATCATTTCAGGCAGAGCTACCTCCAAGAAATAAAAAAAAAAAAAACTAATTTTAGACTTGCGACAGTAAAATGAGCAAATACGTGAAATTGTTACATTTCCAAACATTTTATTTTTAAATAATAACTATTTTACTTGAGCAGATATTATTTTAAGTTATGCAAAGGACTGAACTGCAAATCATAATTTAAAAATTAAATCTATCACATAGTCAGGCTGTCCTTCCATATTCTAGCCCACTTGTTCAGTACAGGGTTTCAGGGACCAGGTAACTGAAAGATATAACCATGATGTGAAATACATGGTGACCAAAGGAATCTGGAAACTCCTAAATTAAGCCTGAAAACCAGAGAGTGTGGATCTGGAAAAAAAAAATAAAAACATGTTACGATGTTATAATATTATAAAGTTATATACTGTATACCCTGCCGTTCTTTCTTAAACTCTGTGAAGTGCTTTGAGCATAGGAAAGGCGCTATATAAATAAAATGTATTATTATTATTATTGTACCTGTTAATGGGTCTGTGAAAGATAGCATTTCACAACCTGCAGCAGTGTGCAAGATCTTGGTGGTGATCTGCGCCACCACCACCTATTTAAAGCACCATGATGTCCCCACATTGATGGATTAAAGGCCAGACGTCCATGTGACCGTCATCATCAAGTCCTTCCATGAGAACCCTGAATACAATGAGGACTGATCATTTATGTTTGGTAGAATGCCTAGAGGGGGCTGGGTGGTCTCATGGCCTGGAACCCCTGCAGATTTTATTTTTTCTCTAGCCATCTGGAGTTTTTTTGTTTTTTCTGTCTTTCCTGGCCATGAGACCTTACTTTTATTCTATGTTAATTAGTGTTCTCTTATTTTAATTCTTACTTTATCTTTTTTTCTCTTTCTTCATCATGTAAAGCACTTTGAGCTGCATTATTTGTATGCAAATGTGCTATATAAATAAAGGTTGTTGTTGTTCACAGGCAGGATCGGATTCCTGAGTGGCAGCAACCCATCTGAGAAAATCCTCACTGCAAAAAGAAAAGTGTAGGCGATAGAGATGAATGAGATCCTAGTGCACATGCTAGAATTGTTACTCAACCATGTGCTGTCAAACAGAAGTGTCTTTACGTTTATTATGCCATATGTATGGCCTAGGTAATTATATACAGGGCAGTACTGTCTGGGATAATCATTTTTATTTAAAATGTGCTGTTCAGGGATTTCATACAAGGTAGTTTAGCCAAACAGAAAAAAAAAAACAAGCAACAGCCAAAGATGTTGAAAACATGCAACGGGCCTTTGCTTTAACTCCAACCCCTGCAGCATGAGGTGCAAGAAGCAGAATCAAGTCCAACTCTTGCTCCCTGGATACTATTGTCTCTGCACTGCAACGGTTAGGGAAGGGAAGCATGTTCTTTGATAAGCCTCAAGAGAATTCAAGCAGGAAGGTAGGGATCTTAAGTGAAAAATTATACATATTGTATACGCCCGCCCAACATTAGATAGCAGACTTTAGATTGCAGGGCGGCATGGTGGCGCAGTGGGTAGCACTGCTGCCTCACAGTAAGGAGATCTGGGTTCATTTCCCGGGTCCTTCCTGCGTGGAGTTTGCATGTTATCCCCACGTCTGCGTGGGTTTCCTCCCACAGTCCAAAGGCATGCAGGTTAGGTGCATTGGTGATCCTAAATTGCTTTGTGTGTGTGCGTGCCCTGTGGTGGGCCAGTGCCCTGCCTAGGGCTTTTTTCCAACCTTTCACCCTGTGCTGGCTGGGATTGGCTCCAGCAGACCCCCATGACCCTGTGTCAGGATAAAGCGAGTTGAGTAATTAATGACTGACTGACTGACTGACTGAGCAACTTTAGATAGTAGAAGTGAAGGAGATTGCTGAATCCAATGATCATGCATTTGTGGCATTTAAATCATGTGATCGTAATCCAACATTTTCATTGCTAGGCAGTCTTTCCTCATTGGTCAGTGGAGTTTTTAGGTTTTTGTCTTGCAGTATGTAAAACACTGTGTACATACAGTACTAGCTTCTTCCATTGTGCTCTGACTGGAATGAAGACATATTTGGCCATCACCACTACCTTATAACATCAGGAAAGACCTAGAAACTCCAAAACCTACTAGAATACTACTTTACACTAGGCACGGCTTGCTTCTCCCATTTGCACTCTTAACTAAGTGGATTGCCAGTAAATTGGTGACAGTAATGACTGGGCAGGGCAAAACATAAAGAATAGATGTTTGAGCAAAGTTCCCTTTTCCAGGCTAAACAAGTAAGCTTCTATAGTCTCCAGAGGTAAATATCCACAACCCACCAGGAAAACTGGAAGGTGGGCAATGCAATTCCAACACTTTAGATCTTTGCAGTGCCATCTTTTTCCAGATAAAGAAGATTTTACTTCAGTCTAGCTTTTCATAAAATTATTTGTAATTACATATGGAGATACTCTTAAAAAACTACAGCAGACATTTTGAAATATAGATAATAATTTTAACAATATTAGTTATCTCAGCTAAGGAGGACTGAAGAGATGACCACCTAGTAAAGTCTTGTTTAATGGCTTTAATTCTATTAGAGAAATCAAGTCCAAAAAGTTCTTCAAATTTTCTGAAAAATGTAAGACATCTGAACTGTTCTGAGACAATTGGTAAATATTGATCTAATTTAGGATTATATGCAAGAATGTTAAATAGGAAAAGTACTCTGTTATTCAAATCAAACTCAGAGATCCTGCAAAATTCATCCAATAAATGTAATAGGAGGTTTTGCAGTAATGACTCTGAATCTGAGATGAAGATTACCATGTCACCAGTACAGAGAGAAACTTTGTTCAGCTCCTTTGCTGCCTTAAAAAGTCAAAGAGTATTATGAGTAAAGAAGTCAGTCATTCAGCGCAGTCACTAGTCTTACTTCTTCTAAATGAGTCAGGACCATTAGCCCTCATGTCATTAGATTCAGTGACAGTTTCAATCCAAAGATCATAAGGCTACTGTACAGCCAATTGTAATACCAAATACTGTACCTGTTCTTGAATTCAAGATGACTGAATAGCTATACTGTGCATGTTCTCTGTATATGCAGTACAGTATATATCATGTATAACTATAGTGTATATGACCTCTATCATATTAAACCACAACTGTAATATGCAGTTTTGCCCAAAACAGCTGTAAATAGTAAGTTAGTGGATATAATAATACTTACTAATTTGACTAAATTTGCCGGGTAAGACGATCAAAATATGAAAAACATAAGATAAAGAGTTAAGGAAAACAATAAAAATAACAGGAAGAAAAGAAAACAGGAGTAGATGTTTTGTTATTTGGAGTCAAATTAAAGCATACTTCACTTATAAATCTTATTCTAAAAGAAGGAGAAGAGAGCATTAGAAGAGAAAAAAGAAAAGTGTACACGTATTATAAACATATTATTAAATATTGTTGACAAATACTGTATAATAAATGAGTAACAGAACAATATAAAAACATGCAAAAAAAAAAAAACAATGAAGATCCATCCATCTATTTTCTCTCCAGCGCTTTCGTGTTTCTTTTCAATGTGCTACTCTTTCTTCTTCACTTCATTGGAACATATAACATTTTTTAAGAGATGGGAGCACATGAAGTGTGTCTACCAAAAGCATTCCAATAACTGCAAGGTTAGATGCCCGTGAACTTGTTTTAAATTGTTTTTAAGTAGGGCATGATGTGCAAAAGTCACCATCTCACAGGTCTTGCTTCCTAAGGTTGTAATGTCTAGTCTGGCGTGATGTCAAAGTGTCTCTCCGAGATGATCATGTCTCGACCCAATATTTTTTTATATAATACTGTATAATAATAATAATAATAATAATACTGTATTATATAAAAAAATATTGGGTCGAGACGTGATCATCTCGGAGAGACACTTTGACATCACGCCAGACTGTGAAGAAGAAAGAGTAGCACGTTGAAAAGAAACAAAACGCTGGAGAGAAAAGAAGGCAAAAAAGGATGCACAAGAGAACAATAATAATGTGCAAATTCACAAAATAAGGAAAGTAATAATCAGCCCGGACGTCCCGCAAGAGACACTTTAAAGTAACGCAAGACAAAGCAGTGAGACAAAAGGACAGCTGCTGTAAAAGCTTTTAAATGACTGACGCGCAGCGAGACATGCAGAACACGCAGCTCGGCAGCAGCAGCAGAAAGACAGCAGCTGATCCGTCCACATCTCCAAAGTGTGTGTTCAGCCACCCCCTTCACAACAAGAGCGGCAGAGATGCGGAGTGGCTGGCGTGTGGCACGCCCCGGGGTGGGCTCACGAAGCGAGCAGGGGGCAAAGCCCCATTGTATTTAAAAGAATGGATAATTTTTACTGAAAAAATTGAGAGTACTTATATGGCATATGCATTGCTACTAATGTTGATCATTACAGTTTTTAAAAGCTTGCAAGGCTTTTTCTTACTCTCTCTTATGAGAGATTAGTGCAGTGGTTCTCAACCTTGTGGGACGGGCCCCCCTAGTTGGGCGTGAAGTAACAAAAAGGGGGGCACAAAGATGTGAAAAAAGAAAACAAGAATCAAAAATATGAAAAAACATCTGTTGAAACCAAAACAAATGAACTTAAACTACATTCTGATACTAGAACAATAAATATAGAGTTAGATAAATGTCGATAAAAGTTAAGTAGGTATAATAAAATATGCACTTACATTTCAAAAAAATGTTAGGGGAGGCGCGATTAAAACTGTTATGAAAACTTGGGTCGCAAATACTTAAAGGTTGAGAAACGCTGGATTAGTGATCAGTGCTTTCTTCATTCTATTCCAGTCCAGGGTAGAACCCAATTCAGGTTTTTAAAAATGTGAAAGAGGAGCCTTTTTAATTTTATTGCCTCTTCAAGTACATTATAGATGTGGATGTAACCTTCAACCACAACCCTCAACTTACTTTGAAAAAGGAGGACAACTTTTATGCCTACATCGAACATTTTCTACTTAATAATATTATACGCAGCTGTCTTTTCAGTGGTTGTCTGTCTGCTCTCTGGCATAGAATAAAATGTTTTGTTTTGCCTAAAGTTGGTCATATTTAATAATAAAATTCTAAAATAAATTTATGGATACCAGATATCCATAAATTCTTTCAGGTTCATGGTTTTCCTTGCTGAGGAATTTAATGATAACTCAGACGTGACTTTTTTCCCATTCCCAAACTTTCAGAATCCCAAGAATTCTAATGTTCTTCTTTCTTGCTGTCTTCAGAATTTGTTTATTTATTCAGAAGAATCTTGCATTTGTTTTCCAAGACAACTAATATGCTGTGGTGGTATTGTCCATTTTCCCAGCTCTTTCATGTGTTGTTAAAATGTGTTTCACATTGTTGAGTTGAGGACTAAGCACAATCATGTTTGTATTAATTTTTTTCTAACAAAAAAAGGTACAGTAGCATTTACCTCTGCATTTTTCCTTCATCCTTAATTTCATAGTTGGAATCATTCAATACCTTTGTCATATCTGTTATTCTTTCACATCCATCTCCAGCTAAATTATCAGCTTCCTCAGATTGGAGGGACTTTCTTACATGCAAAGCTGGCAGTGTCTCATAAACACTTGGCTTTGTAAAAGAGTTATAGGTTTCGATGACAATCCTTTTTCTGTTTTGGTTTTGCATGCTCTATACAATAAGTCTTCAGCCTCAGTGCCAACTGGACTAGAGATACGGAGTGAGCTGATCCTGGCCTATGTCCATCGCTTCTTCATCATACAGAGCAGCTTGCGACATGTAGTGTCATAGTGCTTCTTTAGCTGTGGTTGCCTTTTAAATTCCTTAGGTCCTTAAGTGTGTAATATTTGGGGCATATTGTGCCTTACCAGCAGTATTAAAATTCAGGATATCTGAAACATTTAAAGAATAATGAAGTTAAAGCACTGCCAAAGGAGAGATTGCATCAAGCATCCATACAAAACAAACAAATGAGACAAAGCATATTTCACCTTTTTAGCAGTTTGGACGGTTTTATTTCCACTGCTGAACATGTGTGCAGCTTTGTTCATGTACAGAATGCAGAGCTTCTTTATGAGGATAACCACAATTAAGTTCTTTATTTCTGCTCCAGCTGACTATGAGCAAAATGAAAGTCTCCTCTCCCTAGTCACTGTTCCAATGTCTGTTTAGGTTTTATTAACGTTTCCTACAGTATAATTACGGATACCAAAGAATTATTTTGTTCGGTAATACATACTGTACATTTTCCCTCAACATTGTCTCATTTTGCATGGCACTCAGTGTTTATCAAGATAAACTGGACCTTTTTTTGCAAAATGAGGCTGTACTATGTCCACAAATGTCGGAAAGTTTACATGCTTGACTATCCAAGCTATTGACACTTTTATCATTAGGAAAATGACTGCTGCCTATATATTATAAAAGAAAATCTTGAGACGATGTTGCCCCTCTCAACCATATTCAAACACGCCTATGGTCCACTGAAATCTCATTCGTGTGAATGCTTTTGTCAGACACAGCTCCAGCTCTCGCAGCTCTTATAAATTTTTACATTTTTCCCCATTTTAAGTCATTTATGAAAAGTCCTCATTTTCATCCTTTAAAGAATCTTTTATCTTTAGACACAACACCTACTGTATTTGTTTCCTTCGATGTAGTCCTTTTCTGGACAATAATTTTAGATGTTCTAGATGACACGTCAACGACTAAGCAAAGAAGAAAAGGCAGCACATCGAAAAGAGGCCCAAATGTGGACCAAGTGGAATTTAAAACCTAACAGGTCCAAGCGGGGTCAGAAATAAAAGACAAAGAGTAGAAGACAAAGTAGACCATCGTAAAGAGGTTAAAAAATGTTGGCGCCATACACAAGCAGAGCAGGTTAGAGATTATGAAAGTACTAAAATTCAAAAGTTTAAAAAAAAAACTGATAGTAACACATTAGCGCTAACAAACGGAATTATTCAGTAAAATAACAGAATAGCAAAAAGAGATCGAATATATGGACACAGGTGATATGACAGAAGTATTTAGATATTGTTCGGCTTAAAATTTTAAGTTGGAGACTTGTAGATCGTCTAATTCGTGCTGCCATCAGGGAAAAATAGTGTTTCTTCCCAATGAATGGGAGTATCCGCGAGAATTAAAACATTTGTCGTTGGGTGAAAGTGAAATCCACAAACACTTCAGGCAAAATATCCGAATCAACAATAATCTGTTTGTGTTTGCAACAATCAATGCTCAAAACGTAGATTTACACAATTCAGGACCATGCACTATGAGAATCTGAGGTTCCGCAACAATTAAAGCAACTAGAAGTATAATTTCGAAGAAACCACAGTTCAGTTAGATTTATATTTATGATCTTGGAGAAGCGATGCAACTTAGAATTGAAAGAGTTAAACGATCAAATGTATTAGAAATTCTACAGCCAATAATGAATACAAATCCATGCAAGCACTGAACAGAGTAGGAGCAAGAACACACCCCTAACGAACCCCGGAATCAAATGGGAAAAACGCAGACGTTCTGCCTCCACTTTGCACAGCACTCATAGTACCAGAGTACATGTCGGCCATGATATTCAGCAACTTTGGAGGGATCTCAGGGCAGATCTGTCAACTGAGTTGAATTGACAAAGGCTGCAAAGAAACTGCCAATTTTCACATATGAGCTTGATGAGAACCCCTCAGTGCCAGGATGTGGTCGATAGTAGACTTCTTAGGTGTAAAACCAGACTGCTCCAATTGCTAGTAGGTTAGCAGGTGATCATGGATCCTATTGAGGATGACCCTAGCCAATGTTGCATTACACAAATTCCAGTTGGAGGGAATGTCAAGCATGATGACTACTGTTGCCAACGTCTTTGACTAAGCATATCATATGAAGTTACTACCTATTACAGAGTATGTCAAATTAAATAACTATCTAACACCACATTTACAAAGAACCTCAAGCTCGCTGCTTTTTCTGACAGTCAATGTGCTGTCTGACAGACTTGATGTCTATGTAAAGACTACAGGTATGACAATTACTTCCACAATATCTGACCTTTTTCTTCCTATTCTGCCAGAATATGTAAAACACGAGACATCAGACAGACATGCTTCCCTTTTGTTTGTCAGGTCCAGAACACCAGTTTTCCTTATTCCTTGTTAGCTACATTAAACAAATTGTACATCCAGGTGGGTGCCTAATGGTTGTCACCCGTCATATACACAGCACCCGACTTTATGAGTTAAGACAAAAGTCCGGGTGAGTCACAGGCTGGTTGAACCAAGTTGCTGGATAAGTTAAACTACACAACTGCCTCTGACTTTCTAAGATGGCATAACTGAAGTCTGCATCAGAAATCTCACCCAGTTTATTAGGTGTTATCCCTACCACTGATTATTGGAGGCTGGATTGGCACTCCAGCCACCATAAAAACCCTCACACTGGTTTCACTCCATCTGAACTAGTGTGGTGCTGAGGTGTCACCTGTTGCATGGCTACACTTTGGTCCTAATATGGATCCTGAGTTGGTTTGTCATGTGGCGAGTGTGGCAATGTGCTATATCAGTGTGTGCTCCTAACCTCTCCCTACTACCGATTATAAGTGACGCCTACATAACCCGTCATGCCTCAGTATTTTACACATTGAGGATCACTAAGTTTAGCATGAAAACACTGGTGTCCCCAAATATAATCTTGACCTCAAAGCCGACACACCTTGGCCCCCATGAATAATCTATAAACACAGAGGATAAACATTGTGGGCAATTATCAGGTGCCCTGTGTCTACTTTATTATTTCAATCACTCAATATGTACAATGTACAGAAATTGAAATACAAAGCAATATTTATTAAAATAGAATAACAGAAAATGAACTAAATGTCATAAATGGCAGAAAATAGTGAATAATCGCAAAATGTGGATGCAACATCCTAATAAAATACACCCTTATTTTAAGGTCAAAAAGCCTTAAAAAGATTAACTTTTCTCATAAAGATAAAGACAGACCTGTATCAGAGAAGTACAGGTAGCTGTGTTTTTGATCACCTTTTAGACTTAGTAGGCAGGCAGACACGTGGATGGAATCTTCAACAAGTAGATGGTACTCCTCTCTCATGTTTCTGCTGCCTCTCATGCCCATGAGCAGGCAGGTCTTTATGCCTATGGGGTCCCATATTTCATGATATACTGTATACACAATTCTTGAACAGCTAATGGTGATGGACAGCTCTGCCTAAAAGCTTTGATCATGAAAATATGTATAATAAAAAAATATTTTATCAGGGGTTTACCTCCAGTTTCCTTTGGAAAAGTCTAATGTCTGAGTTACAGGCTGCCTGGTCATTTCTAGGCTAAGATTATCATGGGAGTCATATGCTTAGATAACATTAAAAAAGAAAAACAAACTAAATAAAAAGAATTGAAATAAAACACCCTCTCACAGCTTTGCTCTTCACAGGTTTTCACAGCACTACTCTGTTTAAGAAAGTCCCAGAATTCAATTACAGGTCATTGCAAAAACTTTTAAATGACACATTGCAATGCTTTTAATATAGTGCCTTTAGTTCCAAAATAATGACTGTCCACTCCATAACACTGTCTTTGGTATACATTTGTAGAGAATATATCCATATTGATTACACCCACTCATTTGAGAGACTAGACATTTAAAAATTGTCTGTTATGATATTCAAATTTCAAAAAAATAAGCAATAACATGCACAATTTCAACTGCATTGCGGACACTTAAACCGGTCGTACAGACTTTAGAAGATGACATTCTTGATATTGTGGTGAGGGGTCTTGGATTAGTTACCCTTTAAACAAAATCAGATGTGAATGCTGCAATTCGACGCTGCTGAAGAGAAACTGGTAGATCTTTGTGTTGACTGGCACCATTGTTTGCTATTTTGACAAATACAACACATACGAGGGTAATTGAATAAAGGCTAGTTTGTTAATTTAATGAATTAACCCAAGATACAAGTTATTATTGATATTATATGCTTCATTGTATTGTAATAAAATCCAAATTTATACTTCTATTGCAAAAACAAAACTGGATCAGACAGCCAATAAAATGTTTTTGGTTATGTGTCAGTTAAGTATCAGTGAAGACTGGTCAAAAAAACCTTGTAATCACCCATAACATACAGGTGCTGCATTTTCCATTTGGTGTTTTAATAGTTGCTCTAATAGTTACTTAAAGTTTACTTTTTGTAGCTTTTGATTATGCTACAATATTGAATTAATGTAGCCATGTACATTACAACTAAATGATAGATAAAAAGAACTCTGACACATAAGGCGTGCAAGCTGCTATAATTGTTGTCTATTTACCATTTAACAAACTAATTGCTAAACATACAAACAATTTCTTCATGCTGCAGTCTGCCATTTGTAAAAGTGCTAATTCTGAATTTAAAATACGAACTTTGAGGATGGCTATTAAAATCTCAGTGGAGACTGGCCTGCCATAAACATGCTTTTTTTTTTTTTTTTTTTTTTGAGAACACTAACAAATGAAACATCACTGCTCAAAGTAAGATGACATTTTATTTATTGAAACTGCTTGCATACAAAATATATTGCACTATAACCAAACAATGTCAACATAAAACCCATTTTTCAGCTATTATGTACAGAGAAAAATATTGCCCCAAGTACAGTTACAAACAAGGTCAGTCTACCTTGGTTAATTATCTACAGTCACTTTTTCTCCATTTCTGTTACATCAAAACAGACCACAAAGATGTGTGCAAGAAATCTCTTTTCAAATACTATACATCCCCTAAATAAATAACTAGAAATTGGTATCTAAGTTTGGCAACACTTTGAAGACATTTAATGCCATTTCAAACAGTGTGCAGTCTGCTGAAACATTTAATCCTATACGTTACACATTTTATGCATTTAGAAAAACACAAAATATCAAAAGTAAACAATATGCTCTTGCAAAAGAGGATTACATTTTCATACCTTACTTTCAAACACTCAGGTGTTTCATATACAACACACACCCACACACACAGTTTTCATTCTCTACTGTCCCCACATCCTAATGTGTTTTCAGATGGACATCTTGTATGTTTGTGTTTCAAATCTTGCTCCCACAAAATATTCTTATGTTAGCACCACTGAGTGTACTACTACAAAACAGCAAATTTTACTTCAAGCTCTAATTTATGACATATGTAATTTGCAGTAACCAATTATAAAGGTTATTGGGAATTTAAAAATAAAAAAATTATGATAATTCTTCATTAGCATTTGTACTAGTTTGTTCATTTGGAGATGAAGCAGGAATAAAAATAAAATAAATATTCCTATTATCAAGTAGCATCAATTTACATAATGCAGTAATCTTAAAAAAGTTAACCCGTTGCTTTTTCAAAATATAGCAGCTACACTTTTAAAATTCCTTTTCATACTTTAACATTGCCACCATTCAGCCATTTTTCTGTACAGTTCAAAAATGAACTGCACATGGCTGCAGGACCTCTTCAGTGTCAGAGACAGGTTACTGTGTTTAAGGAGGTGTGCAGTCAGGTGGGGCTTACAATGCAATGTTCAAAATACTGACTATTCAAAGTTTTAGTGCTAAAAAATATTCAAATGAAACAAAAATTACAGTGTAAAGAGGTGTCTTTATTTAAAAAAATCAAAAATAAAAATAACCATCCGATAACTAAAGACAAAACACCTTAAATTCCTTTAAAACTTGATTTTATATACCACAATTCATGTATTTACAGTACCAACTCTGAAACTTAAAGTTCAAATTAATTATTTTAACTTCAGATTTAACTATTTAATTAGTAAATAGTCAATTGTTTAGGAGACATGACAAGACAGTCTTAATTTTTGAGAAAGAAATACAAAAATCTATCTTCTATTTTTTTCCCCAAAGCAAGCTACAAACTTAAAAGCATTGAGGTTCACAAATGTTTCAAATTAACTAAATATTGTGAACATTTTTTTTTCTTCAAGTTAATACAATAATGTACAATACTTAAACCAATGCAATTACAAAATATCTTTGGAAAATTTAATAGGTTATATTATTCATAGGTAAATAAGGTTAGTGTAACACACTAACAATTTACTTAATATCAAAGGAAGAGTCTGCATTCTAACTGTAGACATAAACCAACAGGCTTGAAATACAATATTAAGTGCTGAAATATGCAACTCAAACCTACAACATTGAATTTTGAAGATTTTTCCTATACAGTATAAAAACATATTCTTATGTCACAGTGCATCATTATAGGGACTGTTAAGGCTTTAGGCACCCACAGTTAGATGTCTGTCAGAATAAGTTTAACAGAAACAATGACTACAAACCCCAAGTAGTGTCACTCAGTGGTTTCTTTTTGATGAGAAATGGATTGGTCAAGTGATTTATTGTCTGAAACCTACAAGATCCCCGTTCCTTTGATGTCAAACTGTTCAGTCTCAAGAAATGATTTGGGCAATAATATTAACTTAAAAAGTAACAGAACACTTTCCCCACACATTTAACACCCATTATATTAACAGATACAAAGTTACTTCGTATGAAGTTATCAGTTACATTAAAAACGTATATATTACCAGTACTTTTCTTTTTCCTTCACATCTAATTACTAAGATAACTGAAAAGGAAAAGGAGGACAAAATCACAGCAACGTATCATAACTTTGCGTGACCACCAAACTTTTTTTTTTTTTTTAAACTCACCTGATCCATGTTTACAGGACCAAAAAAGGAAAACATTTGAAATTTTGTTGCTTTGTTATCCCACCCGTCATTTAGTAAACACAGAACTTGATGCTTACCTGCTTGAAAAACTGAGAAATACTTCTTTGTTTAATAATACTACAGTATGTAAAATGTCAGTGCAAAAGCCAAGGAAAAGTTATCAAGAGGGGAAAAAAGAACTGAATAATGAGAAGCATGCAGTTTAAAAATTATCTTGTATATTTGATAATTAATCAAGTTCTTTACATATTTTACATTAGTGTTTACTTATCTTCCCTGATTTTTTTACATCCAAGAATTAGGAAAAGAACAAAAACACTCGCGCACGCACACACACACTTAAACTCCCTACACATCCCAATTATAAAGGCACAGATCATACATTATTCTCCCCTCCTTTTTTGCTTGATGATGTGACAGCTTTTACTTCACACTTTAACACAGTCCATCATGAAACAATCTGGACAAATGATGACAAGTACATAAAACTAATCTGCCATGTTATGATGTGAACAGTGTCAAAAAGTGTAAAGGTGAAAAAATGACCTAAATACTAAGAAAGAACTCTCTTACAATGATGTTTTAAACTACAGTATGCTTAATGTAAAATCAGTTGGTAGCAAACGCTTTAATTTATGATTATTAGGATTATATGAACAAACATAAAACAGTGCTAATGCTCCCACCCCTTCAATTCTCCCATTACAGTAGGACAAATAAATGCCTCCCGTACCGGTTGCAGAAAGCTTTTAATGCTTTGACACAATCTGAAATTGTGCTGTTTATGTCTTACGACAGCCCTACTGACCCAATTCTCTTTGGCCTAACATGTTTCTCTAACAAAGAAGCTTCTGGATTAATGAAACAGTGCATGAAATGTCTATGTTCAACTGTGCAAGGGCTCTATGACACTCCATTTACAAGCACTCGCTGACCATCTGTTGCATCAGATTTTTCTTTTTTCACAGGTCGTTCTTTGCCCATCCGTTGTCGGTTGTTGCCATGAACAAATGGTGCCTGTGACGATTTTGTATGTACACTCCTTTCATTATTGTTGTCTATTCGGATCTGAAAAACAAACATTAAATATCACTGTTTATAATTCCCAGCCCCACCAATTTTTTATGCAAATTACTCAAACATTTATTGGAAAGAAACAAAATATTAAAATTCATCTAACAAATGTAACAAAGTCTTTATTACTTGGCCACATGTAAAATGAAAACTACAGAAAGAAATTAGATGCATTTTTTTTAAATCAGTTTAATCAATACATGTTACTTAAGACCTCCAACAAAACTCTTTCCACAAAATTAACTGTCAAGATAGAAGGAAGAGATACCGGTTATAAAATTAAAACAGACTACAAGCTATATTGTATTCAGAATTAATACCTGCAGGGAATCTTCTACTGATTTTGTTTTAAAATCTCTTGAACTTCTCTGTCTAGAGTCATTCCAATTCATTTCATCATTACCTGAAATGGAAGTATATAGAAATTAAGATTTCCGCACACTAAATTAACCAACTCCTTGCACATGCTTTCTCAATCCATCTTATCCTTTACTCTATTTATATAATTTCATAACACACATACACATCTTTAGCATTAAATTATACAGAGTGGAGTTGAAAAAGCTAGATAAGTACATCAATTTTACAGTTCCAAGAATTTAAGAAAACTGTCCATAGAAACACAAAAAAAAAAAATCAATGGATGCAAACTCAACAGACACAAACAGAACCATCAGACATGTTGTTAAAATTAGCTATTCATTCAAAGTGACACAATTGATGGTGATACAATATGGCCAACAGGCTTTGCAGATAAACAACTACTCAGCCTTTAATTAAGGAGCACCACGCAATACCAGATACCCTTTTATTAATGCAGACCATGTTTTTCCAATATATAATCATTGTGTATTAACTACTAATTCTACTATTTAAAAACAATGATTTGGACAATTACAGTTACGTAAAAAAAGTTGGGAAGTCAATTTAGAAGCACTGCTTACAGAAAAAAGTTATCTACTGTATTTCATAATTATATAAATGTTGTAGTGATACTGTATAATCTATGATAACACAGAGTTCTGTTAAATCACAAAATTTATAATAAAAAAGTAAAATGTTAGTGTATAATATATACAGTACACACACACACACCCAGTGGATTCATACACTGTGTGCACAATTATTAGGCAAGTGAGTATTTTGACCATATCATCATTTTTAATGTGTATATTCCAACTCCAAGCTGTATTAACTTGAATGCTTATTGGATTTAAGCACATCAGGTGATGTGTATTTGTGTAATGAGGGAGGGTGTGGCCTAAGGAGATCAACACCCTATATCAAGGTGTGCAGAATTATTAGGCAGCTAGTTTTCCTCAGGCAAAATGGGCCAAAAAAGAGATTTAACTGACTGTGAAAAGTCAAAAATTGTAAAAAGTCTTTCAGAGGGATGCAGCACTTTTGGAATTGCTAAGATATTGGTGTGTGATCACAGAACCATCAAACATTTTGTTGCAAATAGTCAACAGGGTCGCAAGAAACGTGTTGAGAACAAAAGACGCAAATTAGCTGCCAAAGATTTGAGAAGAATCAAACGTGAAGCTACCAGGAACCCATTATCCTCCAGTACTTTCATATTCCAGAGCTGCAACCTACCTGGAGTGCCCAGAAGTACAAGGTGTTCAGTGCTCAAAGACATGGCCAAGGTAAGGAGGGCTGAAACCCAACCACCACTGAACAAGAAACATAAGTTGAAACGTCAAAACTGGGCCAAGAAATATCTGAAGACAGATTTTTTCAAAGGTTTTATGGACCGATGAGATGAGAGTGACTCTTGATGGACCAGATGGATGGACCTGTGGATCAGTAATGGGCACAGAGCTCCACTCCAACGTGGAGGTGGGGTACTGGTATGAGCTGGTATTTTTAAAGATGAGCTAGTTGGACCTTTTGCATTGAAGATGAACTCAAAATCAACTCCCAAACCTACTGCCAGTTTTTCGAAGACACTTTCTTCAAACAGTGATACAGGAAAAGACCATGATTTTTATGCAGGCCAATGCTCCATCACTTGCATCGAAGTTCTCCACTGTGTGGCCAGCCAGTAAAGGCATTAAAGATGAAGGAATAATGACATGGCCCCCCTTCCTCATCTGACCTAAACCCTATCGAGAACTTGTGGGCACTTCTTAAGCGCTAGATTTACGGGGGAGAAAAACAATACACCTCTCTGAAGAGTGTCTGGGAGGCTGTAGTCACTGCTCCACAAAAAGCTGATCATCAACAGATCAAGAAACTGACAGACTCCATGAATGGAAAGGCTTATGACTGTTATTGGAAAGAAGGGTGGCTATATTGGTCATTGATTGATTGATTGATTGATTTTTGAAATGTCAGAGATGTTTATTTGTAAATTTTGAGGTGTTTGTTTATTATTCTCACTATAACAGATGAAAATAAACAAGTGAGATGGGAAAATTTTCATTTTTCCTTTAGTTGCATAATAAATCTGCACACTAATAGTTGCCTAATAATTGTGCGCACATATGTATTCCCCTGATGATGTTCACACTCACATTTCCGTTGTGAAACATTCAGGTTTCAGGTTTATTAACATTTTGGATTGACTGATAGCACTGTGTTTGTTCCATATTAAAATTAATCCTCAAAAATACAACTTGCCTAATAATTCTGCACTCCCTGTATAGTTTTAAGGCCCCTTCATTTTCTGCACACTTTATGTTGTAGATTTAATTTTAAAAGTATAAATTTGCCATCTTTGACCATCAATCTACACTCAAAAAACAATAATGACAAAGTAAAAACATTTTCAGAAAGATTTGCAAATTTATTAAAAGTCAAAAAATGAAATCTCTCATTCATGTAAGCATTCAGGCCCTTAATTAAGTACTTTTTAAAAGTCCCTTCAGCAGAAATTGCAGCCTCAAGTCTGCTTGGGAAAGTTTCTACAAACTCACCTGGATTCGGGCAGTTTATACCATTCTTACTTGCAAATCCTCTAAGGCTCCATTAGATTAAATGGGAATCACCTGTAAGCTGCCATCTTTATGTCTTTCCACAAATGTTCTTTAGGGTTTAAGTCTGGACTCTGGCTGGCCCACTCAATGACATTCAGAGACTAGTCCCGACACCTCCCAAGTATTACCTTGCCTGTATGCTTTGGGGTCACTGTCATGCTGAAAAGTGAACTGGTGCCTCAGTCTGAAGCTGTGTGTACTTTGGAGCAGGATTTCTTTAAGGACTTTTCTGTATTTGGCCGCATTCATCCTTCCCTCAATTCATACCACTGTTCCTGTCGCTGAGATGCTGCCACCACGATAGGAATAGTATCAGGCAGGTGATGAGCAGTGCTTGGTCTTCAGCAGATATAGTGTTCCGAGTTCTGCTAGAAGAGTTTAATTTTTGTCTCATCGGACCTGAAAATCTTTTTCCTTATGCTCTCAGAGCCCATTCTACCAAAAACACCCAATTGATGGAGGGCTGCTGAGATGGTTGTCTTTCCAGTTGGTTCTCCTATTTCAACAGAGGACTTCTGAAGGTTGTTAGAGTGGCCATTGGGTTCTTGGTCACCTCCTTAACTAAAGTCCTTCTAGCCCAGTTACTCAGTTTGGCCGGACAACCAACTATGGGAAGGTTTGGAAATTATTCCTGCCCTTACCCTTATTTCGTAACCTCAGTATTATTGTGGGGGTCTAAAGAGAGTTCCGTTGGACTTAACTGATTGGTTTTGGTCATGACAAAGTGCAGAATGTGAGACCCTATATACAGAGGTGCATGCCTTTCCAAACTACATCCAATCAATTCAGTGTGCCACAGGTGAGCTCCAATAAAGTTCTAGGCAAATACAAAATGATAATTAAAGCAACTAGGAAACATCCATGCATAATTTGGACTGCCACAGCAAAGGGTCTGAATACTTGTATGGATGAGAGATTTCACTTTTTGATTTTCAATGAATTGCAGAGCTTTCTGAAAACATGCTTTCATGTAGAGGCAGGCATGGCACAACCCAGTTTCCAGTTGTCCTACTGGGCTACAATTACAAGCATAATAAGGCTTTGGTTGGAAACAGGAAAAAAAAAAAAAATTGTGGTGGCTTGTGCTTTGCTTTGTGTGTAGGGCTACCAACCATCCTCATTTTCCCTGACATGTCCTCATTTTTTATTGTACCATGGACTGTCTGGAAGGAATTTATAAAATTTTTAAAATGTCCAGAATTTTGGCTCCTAAAATTTGAAATCTCCATATCCTTTTCATTGGCAAAAATTGAAAGTGGTATACCAATCAGCATTTGTAGAAGCAGTGCGCACACTTTTATTCCCAGAATCTTCACTTCTATTCCGGTAGTAAACAACGCAGATATTGATGAAAATAGTCAAGGTCTGTCCAACTTGGCTTTTTCACTTCACCTTTTGAATTCAGCTTTACCTTCTTGGTGAGTAGACAGTTCATTATAAATATTCCTTTCCTTAACTATTTGCAGTCCTAATTCACCGTAACTAAGTGAATTTAATCAAAACTGAAATTACAATTTCAGGTTTTCTATGCAAGATCTTATTTTTGATTCTTCTTTCAGAAGCTTGGTTAAACAAAAGATTTCATACATTCAGCTACAGTCTGTTGTATATAAGTGGGAGTAAATACTGCTTTGTAGTGTTTTAATGGAAAACATAGTTATCACCCCCCATTGTTCCAAAATGGATTTATAATTGTAAATGAATAGTCAACTATTAAAGTTTCAGTAATTTAAAAAAAAAAAAAATATCACACTTTTATTCAGTCATATAAATGCAATATCTTTTTAGTTATTAGTTGATCAAGTAATAAGTCACTTCTTCAAGTGACTTTATATAAATTCAGGAATACCCATTGTGCCAAAAAGATCAAAGCGGGGTTCCACCATCGAGAGAGACATGGAGAGAGCAAACCTGATGAACAACTTCTTTAACAGGTTTGACCACCCTAACCTACTCTAACCTTGGAGTACTGCACCTTCCACCCATCGTGCCAGCAAATCAGTGGGTCCAGATAGACGAATGCCACGACTGCTGAAGGCCTGTGCGTTGTAGCTGGCGAGTCCTCTACAGGGTATCTTCAACCTGAGCCTGGAACAGGCAAAACCAAGGAGCTGGTGGTGGATTTTAGGAGGCCCAAGCCCCTCACGGACCCCGTGATCATCAGAGGTGACTGTGTGTAGAGGGTGCAGACCTATACATACCTGGGAGAGTCCTGAGGCTTTGGAAAACATCTTGCATCACCCCAGTCCTAAAGGTATCACGTCCTAGTGAGCTGAATGACTTCATCACATGTGACGTCAGAGTGACAGGCCAGAAGACCATGGAGCAGCTGCTGCTTCACCACCTGAGGCCACAGGTCCACCACACCCTTGACCCTTTGCAGTTCACATACCAGGATAAGGTGAGAGCGGAGGATGCCATCATCTATATGCTACACCGATCTCTCTCCCACTTGGACAGAGGCAGTGGTGCAGTAAGAATTATGTTTCTGGACTTCTCTTAGCGCTTTCAACACCATCCAACCTCTGCTTCTTAGGGACAAGCTGACAGAGATGGGAGCAGATTCATACTTGGTGGCAGGTATCATGGACTATCTTCCAGACAGACCTCAGTATGTGTGTCTCGGGAACTGTAGGTCTGACATTGTGGTCAGCAACACAGGAGCGCCGCAGGGGACTGTACTTTCTCCGGTCCTGTTCAGCCTATATATATCGTACTTCCAATATTACTCGGAGTCCTGCCACGTGCAAAAGTTCACTGACAACACTGCTATCGTGGGCTGCATCAGGAGTGGGCAGGAGGAGGAGTATAGGAACCTAATTAAGGACTTTGTTAAATGGTGCGGCTCAAACCACCTACAACTGAACACCAGCAAAACCAAGGAGCTGGTGGTGGATTTTAGGAGGCCCAAGCCCCACACGGACCCCGTGATCATCAGAGGTGACTGTGTGTAGAGGGTGCAGACTTATACATACCTGGGAGTGCAGCCGGATGATAAATTGGACTGGACTGCCAATACTGATGCCCTGTGCAAGAGAGGACAGAGCCGACTATACTTCCTTAGAAGGCTGGCATCCTTCAACATCTGCAATAAGATGCTGCAGATGTTCTATCAGACTGTTTGCGAGCACCCTTTTCTATATGGTGCTGTGCTGGGAAGGCAGCATAAAGAAAAAGGACGGCTCATGCCTGGACAAACTGGCGAGGAAGGCAGGCTCTATTGTAGGCACACAGATGGACAGTTTGACATCCGTGGCAGAGTGACGGGCGCTGCGCAGGCTCCTGTCAATAATGGAGAATCTACTGCATCCACTGAACAGTATCAGCTCCAGACAGAGGAGCAGCTTCAGCGACAAACAGCTATCACTGTCCTGCTCCACTGACAGACTGAGGAGATCGTTCCTCACCCACACTATGCGACTCTTCAGTTCCACCCAGGTTGATAAACGTTAACATTATACAAAGTTATTGTCTGTTATACCTGCATTTTTATCACTCTTTAATTAAATATTGTTTTTTATCAGTATGCTGCTGCTGTGGAGTATGTGAATTTTCCCTTGGGATAAATATAAAGTATCTATCTATCTAAAAAGAAAGTGCAAGTTCACAGAGTACTTGAACAACAAATATCCTCGTTTTCGAAACGGCAGAACAGATTCAATTAAGGGGCTAATGCTAATAACATTCAATTTCAGTAGTACGCTATGTAAAGATTTCTATTCATATTTACCATGTGTATATATATTTCTTTTTTTACAGGTTTAGTACAGTTAAGCTATCCAAATAAGAACTGAAGGAATGAAGTCTGTTAATTTAAGAGGCTTGACATATGAAAAATATTTAATGGCTTTTTAGTTTGCCAGTGACTGTGATTGTGGCCATCATGTCATTATTATAGTGATAAACTGCTATATCATTTTAAAAAAACCATAAGGCAGTATAAAGGCATATTATGGCATCACAGGAAAAGGTGTCCTCAAACATCCTCATTTTTCGACCCAAATGTCTCCATTTCCAGAGAAAGAGTTGGCAGCCCTGTGTGTGCAGCCATGACTACAAATGACTGCCAATTTAGTGGGAATTTACTACCAGTGTAGAAGACACCAAGTTCAAGATGTCACTATCAATTACACAGATGTACAACAATCATTTTTTAATGGCCTTTTAAAGTTTTCAAAATGTCAAACTTCTTTTATTGGTAACCTCAGAGATTTCTATATGGGTAATATTTTTGCATCCTTTGAACATCTGATAACATCTGATTTAATCTTTAGTAAACCATTTCTTCTAAGCAAATCAAAAATTTTGCTAAGTGAACTGTTAGGCTTTCCTAAGCCTCATTTAAAAATCAGTATTAGAAATTATATTATATTCAGGACTGAAGATGTAAGAAGGATGTCCATACTCTACCACTCTCAATACTGGTAAATGTTTCTCCTTAGATGGTTTGAGGAAGCAATGGGAAAAGGATATTTCAATCAGAATTTCAGATAAAGAATGGAAATCTGACCACTAGCCACTAAGACTGTGGTGCTTGTATTTTTCTGACTGAACTGTGAGTATCTACTTATTTTGCTTCAACGATTTAAAAAATGAATGGAATTCAGCTATTGACAAGAGGCATTCTTTAGCAATTTATACAAAATACTATTTAATCCAACTAAAAACTGTACATCTAAGATCCTAATGGTGCCTCACTCAGTTATACATTTTGGGGCTACCCAACACACTCAGATCACACTGAGGGGAAAAAATGTGACTACTTATCAGTTAGTTCTGTAAGCACTATTGCTCCCAAACTACTTACAGCATTTCTTGATGGGTCTCAGTCCACCCATTATAATAGAGATGGAAAGGTATACAATTTTCTCTTTGAAACTGCTAAAAAACCTAAATTTTCATTTTATGAACTGAACAAAGATCCTTAGAATTTGGCAGAACTTATTAATATTGTCCTTAAACAAGCAAGTTGGATGTCTGCAAATCAACTAGATAATTCAGTTACTTTAAGTGATAACCCAATGTAGAAATATTATTGTTACTTTTGGTTAAGCTTCATGAATCTTTTTTTCTTTATTATACTTTATTGTTGGAAAGAAAAAAGTATGTTATGCAGTTACATACAGAGAAGGAAAGAAAACATGTCTATCACAGGAAAGCAAACAATCATTTTTTTTTGTGGCAGAAAAATATGTAAATACACCTATTTCTGGTTATACAGGTAAACAAACTTCTTACCCAACCTACTA
>NW_024377017.1:0-8995 GCF_016835505.1 Polypterus senegalus | reverse complement strand
TACTTCCAGAGCAGCAAGTCAGTCTTTTTTGCATTCAGAGTTTTTTGCATTCAGAATTTGCAGCCGTTGCTTTCCCGTCCGAAGTAGATGCCAGATGTTCGGCCGTTTCATTTTGAATCATGAATGTTTGCTAAATATCTTCCAACTGATCACCAAGTGCTTTCAGTTTTTCCTCAAACTTAGATGCATTTTCCTGAATGTGTTCCTCAATTTTTTCCAGCATACCTTTAAAGGTTGCCTCAAAGGGATTATATACAAGTTTCTCCATGTCTTTATTATAATGCCACAGCTCCTGCCGCAGCTTCACATTTTTCTTGAGCATATCATTTCTTTCTTTCTTTGTATCTTTCTTAAGCTTCTTTACGCCTTGAGCGGTGGCCATGATGGACATGGCAGTGGCCATTGCACTGACCATTACCTTCAGTTCAGCCAGATCGTTTCAGCCTTCATGCTCCCCAGGTGAAGTGACAAGCCCTGTTACAACTAATGCTCCCGGCTCGTGAGAAACAGATGAAAACGCAGAGGGCAAGGCCATTTGTACTTTTAATGGATCTTCTGGAATTGACGAACTATTGTGACCTGCATCACTTGCACAATCGTTCCCACTTTCGCTCTCTGCTCCGGGTCAGTCTCTGTAAGGCCATACCTTGAGGTTGAACATGGACTTGATGTCTGTCTAAGCTTGCGTGTAGCTTTGGGTTTCTTTTTCTTTCCTTTCTGAGCCACTTTATTACCGCTCATGTTTATATATGCTTGTATATACTGTAATAGAACCTCCTTGAGTTGGGTAAATACAGGATACCTTGGGATAATAAAAATAAGAGAAAAATTAATGCTGCTGCTAATGGAGTTCCGCTTCAGACATCTATCTCCCACAACGGACGAGACCGAATCCATGGAATCATAAGCAGACCAGCATCTTAAGATGTTAATGTGCAAATGGGTTTGTAAATAATGATAAGTTCAGATAAGTAAGAAGGGGCTTAGCCATTTAAGGCTTTATATGCCCTACTCTTAACTGGGAGCCAGTGTGAGGACTTAAAAACTGGAGTTATGTATTCATATTTTCTTGTTCTTGTAATAATTCTTTCAGTTGCATTTTGAATTAACTGAAGACTGTATAAAGAAGCATTTGAGCAGCCAATGAACACTACATTTCAGAAGTCAATCCTACTAGAAATAAATACCTGAATTAATTTCTCAGTATCCCTGCATATTTAGAAAATGCCTTCATTTTCCAACATGTCAAAAACATATTTTGGATAGTTTTATAATAGATCATATTATTCTGTTTCCTTCTGGAATAAATCTTACTACATTAAATCTGTCCAATTATTACAATTGTAAGCTTATTATGGACAGTACCTCTTACATTATAATGCTGCATGTGAAAATACTCATTACCATTGTCATCTGCCTTTGCTTTGAGGTATTCATTGACTGGTAACATTTTGCCAAGATATAAATTCTCATTCCAGATGGTATTTAGCAAGGTCCACATATAGCAGAACATAGCTGCAACTGGGAATGTGTCAAATTTAACTTTGTCAATGAACTCTATTGTTAGAGCCTGCTTATAGGTGCAAAAAGGAAACTTAACAATATCTAGTTACTAAACTAACCAAAGATAATTATAATACAGTTTTTATAACATTGTATGCTTTATAATTCAGAATTAGGAAATAGAATTGTTTCAGTATGAGAACATTTTAGTAATGTAAAAGCCTAATGAATTCAAGAATAACCTGTTTATAGTTAACACAATTTAAAAGCTTTCTCGTTGTAAGGTAGGTGCAGGTCTGAGAATCAAAAGAAAAAAAAAATCCTAATAACAGGATATCTGTTTAAAATTTCATACTTTATTATTTATATTTACATGCCTAAAACTCTGCCTTTCAACTCCTCTCAATAAAGTAAAATGAGCAGAGTAAGAAATAGACAAATAACCTCATGTATGAAGCAACAAAGATAAAAACACACTCAAAAGGCATATAAAAAAACTGCATAAAAGTTATTGTTTCAGTTATTCAGATAATTTTTCTCTAAGTGAGAGACTCACTGTACGCAAGATAGTGTTGTCTTTTTCATCACTGAAAAACATGGTAAGAGAGATCAACCCTCATACTGTAGCTGCTGAAATGTCTTTTCTAAACAAGTTTTTAGTCAGATGGAATAGAGTTTAGTATTGACATACCAACAAGGCGATGTAATCATCTTGGGTGCAAGAGTCTGTGGTTTGTAGGCACACAGACTAGGTCCTGGGGAATTGTGTAAGCTCATACTATTAGCATGTTTTGGAAATAATAAGATTTTTGCTGGGTCTCAAAAATGTATGGTAATTTGACTCTCATAGGAGTAGAACGATCACAGGAATTTAGTTAGGAGTTCTTTGAATTTGGAGAATTTTGGAGAATTTATATGGTGCAGGATAGATTAGGAGAAGATTATTTACTCTGGTGTTCTGGGCAGCAGTCTATGATAGCTATACAGTAAGCATACCAACCTCAAGATTACAAGTAAGGCCAACATAAAGAGTCAACAAGATGAAACAACAAGATGAAAAGAATTGTAGATATACATCTGAAGAGGAAAAGGAAGGAGAAGGAATTTGTGTAGTTGAAGAAGGTAAATAGGTTTAAGTTTATTAGAAATATTAGGGAGATGAGCCAAGGAAGAATGGTGAGGGCAACAATGTCACCAAGACACATATCCAGCATATTATCTTTCAAATGGTTAACATCTGTTCTTTCTGTTAATTTCTTTAATAAAGCTTTTACTTTAGGTAATTTGGCGTCTTTAGCTTTATGTTCACAGCCATGGTTCTGAACTATTCAACATATCTTTTGCTGTGTCATGTAGAACTGTAGCAATAGAAATGAGATCAAATAGATACTTTAAATTTCTGCTCTAAGGATTTTTCTTGTAAAGAAGAAAAATATATTCAGTAGTTATGTTGATTAGCATATACAAGTAAGGATTTGAATGTACTCTATACACATCAAAATAATGACGCAAACTTCCAAGTGGTCTGTTTGGTTGTGTAGTGCTGGGAGGTAGCCATGTCATTGTCGTGTTTGGGATCCAATGGTTCTCCATTCACAAGATGTGGTTGGCCAGTCTGAGTCTTCTGCGGGTGATAGTGATATGAGTTTGCATGAGCCACTTTTTCGTAGAACCTCGTTGATGGTGATGTGACCATAGTAACTGATTTTGAGAATTTGGTGTAGACAGCTCTGATGGAAGAAATCAAGCTTCTTGTTGATACTTGCTGATGCCTTCCAGATTTCAATGGCAAGAATGGCTGTAGGAATTACAACAGAGATAAGCAGTTAAGACAAACAAATGGTACAGCAGGAAAATAATCAAGAATGGAAACCAAAGAACTGAGTGAAGAAAACTAGTGATGAAATCAGGAATTATAATCCAACAAAACTGAGCAGGAAGTCCTGTGATGTTTAGGACAATATTGATGAAAACAGGCCATTCAGTTCTAGAGTTGAAGTGTAAAATCAATACAATGCACAGATGCCAGAAGCTGTGTAAAGCCATCAGACATGATATAAGTAGACTCATTATTTAAGTTTTGCACATTATTCTGTAATGTTTTACAAGATCTACCCCTCATTTTTGGGGTTTCTTGAGGCCTGGAATCTAAATCTGACATTAGTTTTCTGAATTAAGGCTTACTTTTGTTTTTGTTATTCATTTTGTGCCATTTTTGCTGCCCCTTTTAATTACAATCATTGCTATTTTGACATCCCATTGTTTTAAGGGGTGTATCCACAAAGCAACCCTTATTGTGCCTGGAAATCCTATTGCATTTGCTTCTCTTGTTTTTAGCTTTCTGACCTTGAATTTTGTCTTATGATTTGGCTTTGGTGTCAATGGTGGCTGAGTGAGTTTTGGGCTTTTTTTCAGTTTTTGTCCTTGCGTTTTTGAATGCTAGAAAGCTCAAAAGCTAAGATTACAACAAACACAACATCTGAAACTGTAAGAGCTTGTAATAGTGCTGAATTTGAATGCTCAAACACATGAGTCTGAGTGTTTTACGTGTGGTCTATTACCAAATTAACTGAATATATACTGTATTTGTACTATATAATGTGTTTGAACTCCCAAGACAATCACCTGCATTATTAAAGATGGTAGGCTTCTCTTTGTTTTGTTATTCTGTAATAAATTTTTGTACCTGCTTTTCTAAAATAATCTGAACATATTACCTGTTTAAACCAATAGATGTTTGTTAAGTCATGTTTTACTTTAATACATACTATGGCTTGAGGGGGTGCTCACCCAAATAAAGTAAAGAAGGTGAAAAAATAAAAAGTTATTTTTTTTTATTAAAAATACATAAGAAAACAAGGATATGGAAAAGATACAAATAATACATTTAAAAAAGAAGATATCTAAAGCCATTCAGGATCTAACTATACAGACTGTATTAGGTGGGGTCCCTAACAGACATACCCACACAGCTGTACTGTATCTCTCTCTTACTTATTCATGCCTTTCATATTGGTATCTGGCATGTCTTCTTCTTGCCATTTATGCCCTTAACAATTCCTGGATAGGAAAAATATAAAGGGAACTCCCAAGATCATTTTTTTCAGAAGTCCCACTAGTTACTGAAGGTGTCCTGGCATTTCAGACCGCAAGTCTTCATAATCTGACTGTCATAATGGGAAGCAGGGTAACACGTACTAGAAAATATGTCTCCCTGTGGGAAAAATGTAGAACTGCTTTTTAAATAAAAACATGGAATTAAGTTTTTCCATTTTTTTTCTTTTGATCAAATTTTTATTGATATACAATAGCTGACATTTATAAGCAAAACATAAGCCATTTTAATAAGTATCAAAATAATAACTATGCACAATATACGAAACACCCAAACTCTTAAAATGAAACTAAGTGAGTCCAGCCAAATCCCGCCACACTTAAAACTAAAAACAACATCAAAGAAAGCCAAGGAGCCCAGACAGACCAGTAAGCGAGGGCACAGCATTAATACAATTAAGGATAATTTAGGCTAAAAATACAGGCTGCGGGACATCTGTACGGACATCAGACCATTATTAAATGTGAGAGCCAGATACCTCATTAAACCTTACCACAGAGAGTTCCAAAAGGTTCAAATCATAAAAGGAAGATTTTCAAATGAAAAGAGAAAAGCAATCAGGCATTTTCCAGTGAGAGGCAATGGTAACTTTTGCTGCAAATGCCACTAAAGCAAATAGCCTCTACCTTTATAACAAATGAAAGTAATGGAGACCAGTCTAGAAATAGAAAAATGTGAGAAGCAAAGAACTATTAATAGAAAGAATAGAAGAGCATTCTCAAAACGTGTACATAAATGTGCCTGGTCTGTTTAAGGAACAGAGGTGATAATAAGGGTTAATGGACATATTGTCCATGGGTGGAATATAAAGGGAGAACAAACTTAAACTGGATTTGTTAATAACTAGGATTTCTTGATACCTGATGACATTTTTAAAAAATAAATTCCTGAAATAGAAGGAGTAAAGAAAGGATTCTGTGCCAAACTGAATGAATTGATAATAAGCTATGGAATGTCTCAGACAATATTATTTATAAAATATATAGGTATAGGTATATATACCTGTTTACACTGAGGGAGAGAAGCAAGGGCAGAAGAACTTGGAAACCCCAATATTTTTCTATTTTAATCAAAAGTATAACCATTATTAGTTGTTTCTAAATGTTGTCTGCACTGATTATAACCAGTACTACAAGATGATTTCCATTATGCTTATTTTATACAGACAACAATTTTCAGTATAAATATATTATAAAATATATTATAAAAGCATTGCAAAATTTTCTATCATTTACTTTGTTAAACCGAGGGAGTTCTTTTAATCCAATTTAAAGAAAACATTTTATTTGCATAGTAACATTTATGCAACATGTTTTTATGTGGACATCACTGTAAAAAGGCAGTCAACAGCACTGCAGTTAATTTGAAAAGTACCTTCCATACTATAACCTGCATTAAACACCTGGCAGTAACCACAAGCTATTTTAATATTGTTATAGAAAAAAAACAGAAAAGATGGTGAAACGAATAAGAGAAAGTGTTCCAGAATGCATTTCCACATGTTTAAAGGAGCAGAAAGTGTTGAGGTGCCCAAGTGTCACTAATCTGTTAATATGCTCCTGCATCTTAGATACATTATGTGGTTATGTTCACTCATTGTACTGAGCATCAACTTAACTTTAATTTTCCTGATAAGTAGTTTTAATCAATGCAAGAGAATCATTGCCCTGGTATTACAAGAAAGTAGGAGGAAAGAAATACTGAATTTTTGAAGGCCATGTTACATACTTGTTTAAATTTAGGAAGATTTATGAACACTTGGAAGAGATAATCATAGTTACTTATGTCATGACACGTAACAGGAATGAATAAGAAAAATAATTTCTTAACCACTGTACCTTGTAATTTTACAAGCCACTATAAATTAGGTGATTTTTAAATATAGTTTGGATTTGTTGTCAGAAAGCTGCTCAAACATATGTAAACTTACTGTTTAAAAACAACTTAAGACAATTACGAAAATTATGTTTCATGACACATAAACCCCTTCTAAAAGTGTTAAATCTATACTAATAAAAGGCAAAGCCCTCACTCACTCACTCACTCACTCACTCATCACTAATTCTTCAACTTCCCGTGTGGGTGGAAGGCTGAAATTTGGCAGGTTCATTCCTTACAGCTTCCTTACAAAAGTTGGGCAGGTTTTATATCGAAATTCTACGCGTAATGGTCATAACTGGAAGCAGTTTTTCTCCATTTACTGTAATGGAGATGAGCTTCAACGCCGTGGGGGTGGAGTTTTGTGTGACATCATCACGCCTCCCACGTAAACACGCAGTACATAGAAAACCAGGAAGACCTCAAAAAAGCGCTGAAGAAAACATGCATTATATAATTGAGAAGGCAGCGAAACAATAAGAAGCGAGAGAGTGACATATACAACCATATTCATGAGTTCTGCTACTTCGGAAACAAAGCACGATGTAAACCTACACTTTAAATTAAGTTCATAGACAGGCTGCCGCTGGCGCTTGTAATTTAGTGCCTGCCCATATAAGGCCGTCCGTCAGCGGCAATCCAATAGCAAACTCCCACTAAATATTCACGGGTTAAGGACTGTGCTTATGCAGAGGAAGATGAGATGGTCAGGGTGGTGTTTGGTACAAACTCAGCGAAACTGCGAGAGAAAGTTTTAAGTGCCAGGACTAAGGTAACATTAAATACAGCCATGGACATAGCACGAGATGGCACCAGCACAGCTGGGAAACTTCGATGCATGTACACCGAGCGGCTCACATGAACTGACGCAGTACACAGATAAAAAGCAACAGTTCCAAAGAGCGCTGAACAAAAACCAACTTACACAATTGAAAAAGCAGGAAAAATATGAAGCGTTTGATATATACAAGCATATTCATAAATCGAAAACAAAGCACACATTGGAAAAAGTCAATGTCCCGCTAAAGGAAGACAGTGTAAAAAAAACCCGTGCATGCAGTGTGTCAGGTCTCAGATAAAGAAGAAGACGAGCTGTTTATTGATGCAGTAAGAAACGAATCGATGAATGAAACCTCTCATCTTTACAACGATTGACAAACACGGAATGTAACTTGAACACAACACATCCTACAAATACGAACCTGATTGAAAGAAATAATGATAATCAAATCCTTTTCAAGTTCTATTTAGTCCATATGTGTCAAACTCAAGGGCATGGCCACATCCGCCCGGCGTAATTATATCCGGCCCACGAGATCATTTTATATACTGTATTATTGTTATTAAAGCCCGGGTATATGAAGCGCTGGTAACACAATAAACTACAGATCCCATAATGCAGCGCTTCAGCTGCCTTGCCGAACACTTACCGCGTTAATCAAGTCTACCTGATGATGCTGCAAGTTATTGCGAAGCTAGCTCACACGATGCTGAAGAGAAAAGTTGATTCTGAAAATAGAGCCTTTAAAAACCGATGGGAGACTGAGTATATGTTTACTGAACCCGTGTGTCTCATTTGTGGAGCTAATGTGGCTGTAATTACAGAATTTAATCTAACACGGCACTATGAGACAAAACATCAGGTTAACCTGAATGCAATGCAGAAGATACAGAAAGCAGCATAATTAAATAAGAATCTGACACTTCAGCGGACGTTTTAACCCGTGCACAATCACAAAGTGATTTCAAGTGAAGCTGCTTTTATGGGAGACACAAATGCACCAGTGCACCTTGCCTCACTTTCCCTGTTGCCAAGTAATGTTAAACCAAGTCGTCACTACGGTGTTCCCAAATACGCACTTTGCTGATGAACTGAGCGCACTGAGTTTGCACGGCGCTTTAGTGACTTCGAAGAACAAAAAAAGTCTGTCTCCATGCGGCTCAAACCTCGTGCATGTTTGGTAGCACATATCTGTGTGAGAAGCTCTTCTCAGTGATAAAGACTAACAAAACAGCACACAGGAGTCGCCTCACTGATGAGCACCTGCAATCCATCCTGAGAATCTCCACAACACAGAACCTCACACCAAACATAAACGAACCTGTGGCCAAAAAAAGATGCCAGGCGTCCAGCTCTAAAATGACATATGAGCAAAGAAAACTAAATGATTTGATTTGTTATTGCTGAAAGGAACACATTTCATTTATATTTCTAGGTTTTGTTATGCAGCATGTTCATATTTGAATTTGTATAATTTTGACAGGATATATTTTTATGGAGAGCAAAATCTTTTGGGATATTTAAAATCTAAGTTTATTTTTTAAATATTATTACATAAGAGTAAAGAAATGTGAATGTTTGTTCTTTTAACGTTTATTTTATTTCTAACTTGTATAATTTAGACAGGATAAATTTTTATGGAGAGCAAAATATTATAAGTTGTTTAAGGTTTGAGTTGATTTATTCACTAATAATATTCCTGTCTGTTTTACCATTCC
>NW_024377016.1:0-15123 GCF_016835505.1 Polypterus senegalus | reverse complement strand
ATCAGCGATTGTTCAGAGTGCCTTTCAGCAGATGATTCCAAAATAGCTTTTGAGAGATGATTAACTTGAAAGCTATTAACTGAAACCACAGCAATTAAAATTCTGTCTATCTCTGAGAACATCTTGAAGGTTATATCTTCTGCATAGGGTTAAAGCATGTTCTTATTTTCAATTCTGATGTCTCTTGATTGATAAATTGTAAAAGTTTGATTAAAAGGACTCCTTTATCTTCTTGTCTTTTTAAAATAACAAAATTATAAAGATACTTTTACTTGAATGAAAAAACTGCTTGTCTTTTTTCATTTTAAAAAGAACTTGAACATTTACATTTCAACAGAGATGCTGGAGGATTAAAGCAATGCCACTTTGAACTGAGTACCTACTGTACAGTAGATTATAAGTTGCCTGGTGCTTTTTGGTATTTCCAGGTCATCTTCTACTACTGATAATCAATGACACTTACTGATTTGGAATTGTAATTGGGCATAACTTTTTTACATTTTGAATGTGTATTTCTTTTCAAGTGCTTATAATTTATAAGTCATTTTGAATAAAAGTGCCATTGATATACAGTAAACACAGGCAAATGTTACGCAAATGTAACTAGCTAACAAACACAGATACTGGAAAACATTTATATTGTTGTCTTTATATTTTTGCTATCTCTCTCTGTGTCTGTGAACCCTGACGACCTAAAAATGTCTGTGTTAGGTTATTTGGTGAGTTTGAATTGACCCAAAAGCAGTTATTATAGGTATGGGTGTTGATGTCCCCTGTGAAGGACTGGCTGACTGTTTAGGGATGGTTACTGCCTTTCTCGTTTTCCTTCAGGGTTTGGCTCCGACTTGTGAAATTGCAGAAAATTGGTTATTTAAATGGAAGAATTTCAAATTATCAGTTGTAGGACATGGATCTCAACCTTATCATTTTGGAACTGTATATGTAAGATTTTGATGTTTATAGTTAAGCTATGTATAAATTATAGTATACACATATTATATATTATATATTATAATCTATACTAATAAAAGGCAAAGCCCTCATTGACTGACTGACTGACTGACTCACTCACTCACTGACTCATCATTAATTCTCCTACTTCCCGTGTAGGTGGAAGGCTGAATTTGGCAGGCTTATTCCTTACAAGCTTACTTGCAAAAGTTAAGCAGGTTTCATTTCGAAATTCTACATGTAACTGCATAATGGTGACAACGTCCACCATGTTGAACTTTTATTTATGGCTCCATCTTCACTAAATTTGGTAGGCGGCTTCCTCGCGCTAACCGAAACCGAGTATGGTACTTATTTCAGTGGTATGACGCCACTGTCGGCCACCATATTGAACTTTCCAAAGCGTTACTAATTCTCCAACTTCCCATGTAGGTAGAAGGCTGAAATTTGGCAGGCTCATTCCTTACAGGTTACTTACAAAATTAAGCAGGTTTCATTTCAAATTCTAACGAACTGTCATAACTGTGCTACAACGTCGCCTATGTTGAACTTTCTTATTTATGGCCCATCTTGTCAAAATTTGTAGGGGCTTCCCTCGCTAACCAAAACCGACGTATGCGATCTTATTTCAGTGGTATGACTCCACTGTCGGCCGCCATATTGAACTTTCCAACGCACTAATTCTCCAACTTCCGTGGGTAGAAGGCTGAAATTTGGCAGGCTCATTCCTTACACTATTACAAAAGTTAAGCAGGTTTCATTTGAAATTCACGAAACGGTCATAATAGTGCAAACGTCCGCATGTTGAACTTTTATTTATGCCTCCATCTTCACTAAATTTGGTAGGCGCTTCCCTGCGCTAACAAAACCGATTTACGATACTTCTTTTCTGTGGTATGACGCCACTGTCGGCCGCCATATTGAACTTTCCAATGGTCTTTGTTACCTATGGGCCCATCTTCAAGAAATTTGGACAGCGGGTTCCCAACGCTAACTGAATCCTACTTATGTACATATATACGCCCATAGCCTGCAGCTCGGTTATGGTGTTAAGTGGTGTTGGGTCCCCCATCCCACGCTCCCATGTTGTTGGCTGCCTGTCCATATAAGGCTGTCCATCACTTCGTCTCTTCATTCTCTTCCTTGCTTCACCCGGTATTCAAGTCTCCTGCTGATAACTGCAGCCTTTTATTTAATCCATGGCTTCTCCGCTGTTTTATTGTTCGTTTATTACGATTATAGTTATTGTATAGGTATTTTAGACTTAGTTTACATTGTTCAAGTACCCATTTCCTTTATTGTTCCAACGCACTCCCCATTAACATGTCTATCGAGGTGATCACCATCGATCAAAGAATTGTCACTTACCAAGTGGTTTCCATGCCCGGAGATGGTGCCTGCCTTTTCCAGTCTCTATGTTACATATTGCACGGCCATATCAGGCTCACTCTGATATCCGGAAGAACATTGTGTCTTATGTATTGAATGACTGGGACAGGTTCAAGGTGTTGGACTGATCATGGTACAGGAGATAATTATACTACACAGGAGCACTATAAGAGTGAAATGCTTAAGCCCTTCACCTATGGTTCTGCATGTGAGTTGATGGCTGCCGTTGAATTGTTCGGTTGTCACTTTCAAGTGTACCGAAATGACCAAATATTTTACACCTTTGGACAACCGCCAATACCTCTTAAACATCTTAGATTGACAGGTGACAATTTGAGTAGTGGACACTTTGATGTTTATGAATGTTTAAACTCTCAAAAGCTGGATGCAAAGTTATCGATGAAACTGGTTGTATGCTTACACGCTTGACAGATGCCGAATGTCACTTCAACACAACAAGTCCTGCAAATACTAACGTAATTGAAACAAACCATGAAACTCAAACCGATTATGACAGCAGCAATCCAAGCAGTGAGATTTGAGACAAGATTGCTTTTCACATGGCCAACTGTACGTTGCATGCTCAAGAGTAAGCTGAGCGACAGCTTGGTCATATATACAACTGGAGGCCGAACTGACAATGTGGCATACAAAAGCATCCTTAACAAATAATTATCGGTATATTTTCCCTCAGTTTAAAAAGGTTTACTGTTCTTCTTAATAAAAATTTTAAGGCAGTACTTTCGTCACGTAAGCGTGGGTATTTTGCTAGTATATTATAAATGGACAACCTGAAATGAAGACATCAACTAAATATTAAGGTTTGAACACTAGTGTCAATGTAATTTTTTTTTTTTAAGAAATTTGCAAAAATTAGTAAAATACACTTTTTGCTTGGCCATTTTTGGGTACTGAGAGTTTCTTGATGTGGGGAAAATTGAAATGAAATGATTTTAGCATGAAACATAGCAAAATATGAAAAAAGTGAAGTGAAAAACTAAATACTTTCTAAATCCACTGTATTTTAATCATATTATAGCGTTGGCGCCATGCAGCACAATGAATGGATTCTCTGCTCTGTATATGGCTCTTTCAGGTGGCTAACCATCTTTTAAAGGTCTGCTTGCCTTTTGCCACACTAGTTGGAAAAATATGTGACTTTGCATGCTTGTCATTTATACAGGCACCCCTGCTACTGATGATGTAATTCCATTTCATAATTGGGAGATTCATCCCTGGCTGATGTAAATTGTCATCGACATTACAATATATTTCCAGCCTTTTTTAACCTCTACATTATTTAATTCATGGAAGTCATTATATATCTAGCACTTTAGACATCACCATATCGATGATTTGTATGTGTCCTTTGAATGTGTACCTTAAATATAGTCAGCAAAATACGTTTTTTCCTATGTACAAACAGAAATTTCATCAGAGTTACCCTGTCTAACTTACTTTATCTTCCATTAACGTCTGTCCCTCCACTGATACTTGACAATTTTGAAGAAGGTTCAACCATTATTTTTAGATTCTACCAACAAATATCAAGCAATTCACCCTTAACCCCTTGCTCAGGGGTCATTTGGAAAATTATCTTTCCATTAATTATTTCAGCTCGTTTTGGGTTAATTTTTTTGCATATTTTTCATATAGCCTTGGAATTGAAAATCACCCAAAATCCTCTCATGGCAATATTCAGAATAACACCAGAAGGGTAACTTTGTGCAGTGAAAACTGCATCAGATAGTAAACGACATTGTTACAATTTGAACTTTTTTTATTTTAGAAAATCACACAATACAATTAATTGGTTTTACAAAGAGTAACTTTGCTTAACTGCAAGAATGCTAACCCACCTACCATAACTCAAAATAGAAAGCAATGCATTCTATTACCTTAAAATGGAAAAAAAATTAAATGTTTTCTTTGAGGTACAGTTCAAGATTTTTTTTTTTTTAGAATCTGGCAAAATGAATTAATCTCATCCTAAAATAAGCATGCTGGGTCTCAGCTAAAGCTTTCCTAACTTCAGACTTAGCTGTTTTGTCATTAGCTCGGAGATGGGATTGAATGTTCAGTTGTTTTCGAATGCAATTTTTGTTTTGGAATGCAATTTGAGTATTCCAGTATCGATTGTACATGCTGTGATCGAGTATTTTGGAATTCCTGCAAATCATTTTGTACTTTTGTGTATCTGAGGTTTATTTTTGCACTTTTAAGGTGTCAATTTGTATTCTGTTTATTTGTGTGAGTTAATGGTTACAAAATAGTTAAGATAAACACAATTTCAAGGAGCAAGGAATGTTTTGAGTCATTCTGCTCTGTGGAAGAATGTTTAATGGGGCACTTTTATTCAGCCAGTGCATTTTATGAAAGGGAAACTGGTCTTCCACTTTAATAAACTTTGTTTGAATTTAAGTTAGTAGTGATTTTTTTATAAGAAAATTGTTTTATCTCTTTTTTGGTTTGCCTTTAGTGTTGATGCACAGTAGTTTACTTTTTAGACACAACCAAATGCCTTTTGCTTATAAGTAAATGTCATTTCATCTCATTATTTGATATTCAGAAAGTTGGCACAGGATTGTTCAGAAACACCACCGCTTTATGGACTTTATCTTTTAATTAAGTGTGTTTTACTCAGTATATTCTGTTTGTCTTTTCAATAAAAATTTAAATTTTCCCACAATATGTTCTTATGTTATATTGATAAGCTTATAACTGGCATTGTGCTGAATCAGAAGACATAAATCAGTGGATGATTGGGTGAAATATCACTGCTGTACACATCAGTTCAACAATACCCAAGGTATACCAAGGTGGATTTCTGGGCTTAGGTCCCAGATGTTTAGTATTCTTTTTCCTGTTTGCTTGTCTTCCTCCTGATCTTGTGCAGATCATAACAGTATGATTATGCTGTTGACTAAATTACTGTTTGTGTTTTGGGCCTCTCAATAAAATACTAAAATTAAAAAATGTGCTGGTTTACCTCTGAAGAAGGTTCACCAGCATGTTCTTTCCATTTCATCCACTTACATGAATATTTGGAATTTTAGGAACTTCAGAAATGACCTCTCTCAATTACTATTCTAAGTAGAAGAATATTGTTCTTTTCCAGAAGTGGAAAAAAATAATGTTTAGTCCTTGTATAGCGTATTGAATTGTATACTGTCTCACTAGCATCAGTTGTCATTACCAATCAGTGACATTACAAGTATCATTACCTTAATCCTCAGTACTTTTCAGGTCGTTGGCATACAGAATAAGCAATGGTGTTGAAGGAACACAGTTGTTTTGGCATAATGAGGTTTTAGAAACTAATTAAAAACTATCAGTAAAGAGTGCCAGGTGGGGTTCATTTTTCATGTGTCATATTTCGTTTCTTTGTGGATTATTTTATTTCAAGTGGACATATGGAGCTTCTAGAGAGGCCTTTGGTTTCTTTCATGCTCATAAACATAATGCGTTGTAATTATTTTATTCTCACTTCTGTCTTATTTCTGTAACCATATTGGGACTGAGTTAGAACTCTTGGGGTGTAACTGTTAAATGACTTTACTTTATTGCCATAGCAACACCAGTTCTTTAGCATTTAGTTTGGCAATGCTTTTATGAGTAAAGCATCAATACAAGTGTAGAATATAATAACATCAGTAAAAATACCCTAAACATCTCTCAGGCATCCAATTAAACAAAGCACTTAGGCATATTTATCAGATTAGAGAAGGAAACTCTTAAGATCAAGATGCTGAGTTCATGCATTGAACATGCAGATTTTTTTTATCTTGTGGACTGAAATTTTGATATACTAGGAATAGCACAAATGCAAATATAAAATTGATCTGAGCCCTTCAAGAGAAGATGTATCAAACATCAGTAAGACTGTATTGTTGTCATTGTTGTTATATTGTTATTTTCATTTATATTAATTACTAAATACTTTGTTTTTGATGTATTTGAACAAATCTTATCCTCATATATGACAGTGAGTGGTATCATTTATTCTTACATTTGTTTTTTATACTGTTTTATTTCTGAGGTGGTAATGATAGATTGTCCATCTAGCTCAATGAAGAGGATTACTTGTGATCTGTTTTTATTTGTATTTACCTTTTTTGACACCCATTGCATTCCCAAACTACCTGGAAGGATATCTCTGAATTGTTTTCCCAAGATTTCTTCCTTTTTTTCCCTATCAAGGTTTTAATGGGGAATTTTTCTTGTCTTCTTTGGGGTCAAGGGCTGGGGACTGTCAAAAAAGGGTCTGTTAAAACCTTTTGGGAGGCATTATTTGTTTGTTTTTTGGCTGTAGAGTATATAAATTGTTCTTGTTGTTATTGAAAGGTTTCTCCTTTTTTTCATTTGGCTCACAGAGATGTTCTTTTGCCCTTCATGTTTCAGTTTCTCCAGGGTGCACAGTGTGGTTTCTGGTCGTACAGAATTGACCCTAGCTATGTAAATGTCTTTTGAACACTGGCACTTGAAATAAAGTTCACTTGCTTTCTGACAAACTCTGCCTAGCTCTTTATTTATTTTGGTCTTACACGAGAATTGTAACCTCCATCTAACCCCTAAACTTCATTCAGAATTTTTCCATTTGTGAGCACTCTGCTTCCAAAAATTTCTTTCATCAATCCACCTTTTTCAAACTTACTTAATCAAGTTCAAGATAAGACCATCCCAGGTTAAGGCACGAGGCAAAAGTAAACCCTATTTGAAGTTCCTGACCAGGGGCATATTCATATACCTTTCCCAACTCACAGTACATGGGTCTATTACACATGCCATTGAAACATGACTTTGAGATATGAGAAGAAAGCTGGAGTACAAGGGAAAAAAACACATGAAAATTCTGCACAAACAATGACTGGGCCAAGATTTGAACCAGACCCCCTAGTGTTGTGAGGTAAGAGCACTGACCCCCAGGCCCTTTGCCTAAAATAATATGAATTATTGATAATAGTTAATTTGTTTAAACATTTCATCAGCTGCAATTAAAAGGGGTGTTTAAAGATAGCTTATGTGTAACACAGTCACACTTCTTTCTTAGCCATGATTTCTTATGATGTATAAGTTTTGAAATGATCCTTGTTGGGTTTTATTATGCTATCACCTAATTAACTAACTCATAATGTACATCATTGGTATATGGAAGAAAGCTTGAATACCGAACAACAAACAAACCAGACTGGAAATCAAAGCCTGGTCTTGGCTGTTAAAGTAGCATCGAGATGCAACCAAGTTGTATGGAATTACCAGGAGAGGAGTCATTAAAACAGGCCTGACAGATACTAGGAATAACAGAAATGCAAATATAAAAATTGACCGGGCCCCTTTAGGAGAAGATGTGTCAAAAGTCTAAATAGTCTCTTGACTGTATTGTTGTTATATTGTTATTTTTTTATTTATGTGAATTACTAAATACTTTGTTTTGATGTATTTGAACAAATCTTATCCTCATATATGATACTGAATGGTATAAGGAAAGAGACAGAGAGCATCAAAAACCCAAAACATACCCAAGAATTGTAAAAAAGTAACAAGTCGTAGGAAAACAAGGAAATAATCAAATCAAACATCAAGATGTATAATCTAAATGTGTCTAATTGGGATAATAATGGTTCCACTGGTGACATTCTCAAAGAATCATGACATTGATATAACAAAGCATTATTAACTCACCACCTCTTGGTATTTTTAATCAATTTATTATTTGTTTTCCTAATATCGTTTCTCCAACATATTATTGCATTAAAATGCAAGGAAATTTTCGTGAAGTCCTTGGGGTCCACTTCTATTGTTGGTTGATACACCTTTTCTTTGTCAAGATGTTTTTTGCAAAAAGTGACAGAATTATTATCTACTTAACTCTGCAAGTTTTACCTGAGCAGAAGTGATATTTTTTCTAGCTTGGGCAGTTTCAGCTCCCAGATGTGTTGCCCTGACCACAACTTTGTTCATTTAATGTCAGGCTTAGTACTTTTCATTTTTGTTCATTTTCTGATCTGTGTATGATTCTCCTAGACGGGTTTTTTCTCAGTGTCTTGTGTACTTTGGGTTTAGTGCCTAAACTTGTCAGTGTGTGTCACCCTTGTTGGAAGACATGTATTCTTTTTATTTCCATTTATTTAAAAACAAAACAGTCTATTGAGATGAAGTTAACATAGCAAAAACATTACTAAGCTCAAAGACAGTCAATGACATTCAGTACTCAGCCCCACCCAATAAAAAGAAAGCAAAAGTATATGACTAGACATACCTATTGCTTACATAAATGAATGGGGAAAAAAGCAGATTTAAGCCCACAGGCATTGAACTCACCCATAATATGTTTAAGCATTTGGATACCTTCCCATATTTTGGGAGATACAAAATAATTATTAAACAGTATCTAGCAAGGAGCTATTTGCACCATGAAAGAACCAGATTCAATGCTGGGGAAAAGCACTGTGGAAGGGGGAGTTCCTTTTTCTGAGGTATTACAAACTCAAATAACAGGGTAAATAGCAACAACAAAAAACCAGTAACTACACAAATAATATTTGAACCCTGTATTGTATAAGCTTGATTGTATAACATTTTGGTAAACAACCATGTAGGGTATGACAAGAAAACCTCATTTGGAATTCAGCAATGAATGCAGCTACAGGACTCCCTCACCCTCATCCTGGGTCTCTCTCTTTCTCAGTTAGCTGAGGTAGTCTGGTGCTCTAGCCAATACCCGCCAAGGTGCTGTTGAAGCCTTCCAGGAGTTCAGAGGTAGGATTTATGGAGAATTACAATTCGAAATTTTCTGTTAAAAGCAGGTTACCTGTCATGGTGATCCAGTGTGTCCTGTGGAGGATTTCAAGCACCATTGTGTGGTGACACTTTTTAAAAGGTTTAGATAATATAGTGTTGGTACCATAAATCAATCATTGTTTAACTAGGACTTTGCCCCTTTACAAGAAGAGAGTCTTGTACAGTGTGTTTCCCTTTCCCGGGTGTACAGGTAGGAGCCCTACCTGGAGGGGTGCATAGGCTCTTGACAGTTGTTCAAGTTGGAACAAATGACATACTAAACATAGGCAGGGCCAGTTTTGCATCCAATTTTAAAAGAGTTATGTGCCAAACTAAAAAGCAGAACTGGCAAGATGGTCTTCTTTAAAGTTCTTCTGTGCCACTCATTAATTAGGTAAGACTGGGCAGATTAGAAGGCTTAATGCGTGGCTCAGATCTTGGTGTAGTTTTAGAGGGGGATGTGTTATGAGATCTGAGAATCCTTCTGGAATAGATGGGACTTAATTGGCCATCACTTACATTTTCTGGAACTAAGGAATGTGGGGTAAGGGTCCTGAGGGTTTTTCAGTTGGGAGTTTAGGACCAAGCAGGTTTACAAATTCATATCAAGTTATGAACAGCCATGTAATATTCAATACACATAGTAACTTAATTTCAACCCCAAAATTAAGTGTCATAGTATAATAAGTTATACATTAAAATTGTTTGACTTAATGCTAGTTGTATTAAGAATAAAATAAATAAGTTGCAATTATATGTGCTGGAATAACAGAGAAGGCTGTAAAGTAATATAAATGGGTAGAGTATAACACAGAATGGTACACTTTTTTGTAAGAAGACAAACAAAACCAAAAGGGGGGAGAGTTGCCATTTATTTAAAACAATGTAAATGCGGGCTTCTTCCATAGATGATGCACATCTTAGTTAGGATGTTTGGATTAAGTTAGTCAGCTTTATGGATCCTAGGCATAATACAGGTATTTCCGACTTATGTTTAGATGAGCAAGCACCAAAGTGTTGGGTCCAAACACATGGCGATGTTTGTGTGCTCTACGGGGCACCCGAGTATAATGTAAGTCAATGGCAGACACCAAGCACCCCTGCTCTGAAGGGGAGGGTGCCTGGTCCATTGGAAAAGGTCAGAAAGTGACAGAATACCACCCAAATGGACGGGACAGCATGGGGCCCGATGTCTGGATGCATCGGGACTCCCAAGTCACTGCTGGGAAACCCAGTTTGGAATGGATATACGCCAGACTGGCAAAAACCCCCAAAAACCCCCCAAAGACACACACACACACACACTCTCTGAGGCACACACGCGAGACAGAGACACACACACACACACACGAGACAGAGGCCACACACACACACACAAGAAGAGGCACACACACACACAAAAGGCCCCTAAGACAGAGGACACACACAGGCACTCCAGCTCCCAAAAAGAGACATCGCCTTTCAAAACAGAGAGAGAGAGGGAGCGGCGAGAAAAGCGAGAGAGGGAAGGCTGAAAGCATAAGGTAGAAAAGGCTTGTTTTTTTTTTCAGTTCTGTTTACAGCTAGTTCATAGCATGCATTGTGGCAATGTTACTTTTCTTGGTTTTTTAAAAGTTCATTTTTCCGTGTGCAAAACTCATTAAAAAAAGTGTTTACAGCAATGGTCATAAGGCTATAAGCGAACTCTGCAATGTTAGTTTTCTCTGTTGTTCAAGTTTTTTTCTGTGTTATTCAATGTTTTTACATTTAGTTTACTATTAGATGTGCATTCTATCCTTTTAATTAACTATATTTGTGCTTAAAATCTTTAAAAAATATATTTACATACAGTTTTAAAGGTCGGAAAGGATTAATTGTATTTACATTCAATCCTCGAAATTGCTTTGGTTTACGACCAGAGTTTTTTGGAAACGAATTATGGTGTGAACCCAGGTTCACTTATATTTGTCAATCCCTTTTTAAAAACGCAATCCCGTGACTTATTGAATAGTGATTAGACTTCAGTGTCCCTACAAAACTTATACTATACAGTATAGTACTTTAGTAAACTGTATAGTAAACATAACCCTTTCATCAGTGATTTTCTAATTGGAGTAACCACAGTATAAGTTACTATTCCATTATTCAAATGAGCAGCTCAGTTAGCTACGGGGGGACTATAAAAAGGGATAAGCCTGCCACAGTTTCATGATCACCATTCTAGTGCTAAATTGAGCCACACTTCCAATGGCAGAAAGCTACCTTAAAGAGCAATGAAATTAGCAAAATTCCATTGAGTGGGTCAATGCTAGAATATACCACTCACGGCTACAGCATTGTCATTAAGATCTGACAAATCTCCTCTAGTTTAGCTCACACATTGTTGCTCCATGCTGCTTTCACTAGAAAGACACAATGTAGAAGCTGGTGTTCCGTAGTGAATGTTTAATCATTTTATGCTCATTTAATTACTTTGGCATGCAAGTCTAAACTGTGCCAAAGATGCAACAGTTTTATACTGGAAAGGGTGATCAGATCAACCATTTGGACTGTGTACCACAACAGCAGAATCTCAAGTTGCTTCACAGTATAAAACAACAAAGTATAAGTTCAGGTAGTTGTAAATTATAAATAATCATTCTTTCATTTTATGAAAGCTGGTGATTTCAATGCGCTGTTGTTTTTTTGTTAAATTTTAAACTATTACAAATACCATACCATAAGAGCAACTGTTTGCTTGCCACACTCTTGTTAGCTAGATCTCAGTAAGCATGACTTTAACTTTGCTGTAACCAGATCTGTTAATTTATCTTTTTAAGTGTAATTATGTATGGTTATGCACCTTTCAGTTGCAGTATAATATATGTAAATCTTGTAATCCCATTTTACAGTAAAGAGCAGTACACAAGAAGAAGCTGAGTTAGATTGAATGATGAAACTAAGTGACTTGATTTCTCATTGTAGTTCAAAAGCAAGATAGAAAGGTATAAAGACACATTGATTGCTTCAATTGGTGAAAGAGCTGCTGTGTCCTTCCTTTACAATTTCAGATATGGTCAGAGAAAGACAATGTGAAATACACATGGTGACTAAATATAATCAGAAAGAATAAAAGACCAATGGCTTTTCAGTATACAAGAAGAGTTTGCATATTTACATCACTCAGTTCTTATTTTCAAGCAAGCAAACCCAAAGCCAAAATGACTAGAGTGAATGTTATAAACAATTTACAAGTGGGCTCAAGTTTGTTTTTTTTTTTACATCAGCTGTCAAATACAATATCAGAGAGAAAGTGAGGTGAAGTGGTTGTGGTGAGTAACTGTCAGTATGTGTGAATAATCTACAGGCTTCACAGATTAGGCCCTGTTTAATGTCTTCTATATAAAAGTTCAACACACTGTATTAAAGTGTCTCTGTAGATCCAGCGAGAGTCATAGGGGATTGTTTGTGACCTGAGCATAGCAACACCGAGAAGGAATTTAGTGTTCTGTCATTAATGAATAGTGTAGCCCAAGGAAGGCATGGACTTTGAGGGACTTTAGCATGAAACTGAAAATGAAGTACTGGGAATTTGCAGATCTTGCTGTGATGCAAACAGAAAGACCTGTATAAAGCTGTGAAAGTACAATGGAGGAGGGACAGAGTTTGACCAGAAAGAGGGGTTATGGACAGTGGTACACCAAATGGCTTTCAAATACTTTAAAGGACTTGAACTGGATGATGGTGTGGGACGACTGTGTGAGAGAGAGTATGTGTGGACAAGGTGTGACAAGGACAAGGAAATGCCCAGGTGGAGATAATTAGGCACATGTTTTGGGAGTGCAGTTGGACACAAGAGTTAGGGTGAAGGGGAAGGATTACTAATAATGGTAAAGATTCAGTTGTTTAGTCTTATGGCTTACTTTTGAAAGGAGGGTCTACCTAGAAATGGCAGAAGTTCAAGGGAAGCCTTTGTAATATGGCATATTGTTAGCCTGGCAAAGGTCTATCCTGATAAAGAGGTTTTATGACTGGAGATGTGCAGTGGATAAAAAGAGTTTTTAAAAGGGCTAGAAGGAAAATTAAAGAGATATTGAGAGTGGGTTTCACAGCATTTAAGGAAAGATGGAAGGATTGTGGACATTGGGAATGGGAAACAGAGCTTTAATTGGAATTGAGCTAAAGTCAAATTATGTGTGGTAGTATTGGTGTTTGGTTCAATGCTTTAGAAGGATTATGCTCTTTAGTTAAGAAATGAAAATGGAACATGACTGTTCCTTAACAAAACTGTTTTCGTGGTATGTAGTGATTGAATTGTTTTGAATTTTATTTTGTAATGTGTAAATAAAACTTTTACAAAAAAGGGAGTGAGGCAATTGCACACAATGTTAGTTTGGAAAACTGGTTGACAGACAGACACCACAGCCACAATATGATGAAACATTGGATAGTGTAATTAGCGGTGCCAAAAGGATGATGTTTAGCTGCAAAAACAGAACAGCATTTTTCTGATGTTAATGTTATACACCTGTGTTTAGAACCCTGAATGAAAACCTATCTGTTAGCAGTTTTAGATCTGGAAAGCAGAAAACAAATTCAGTCCTTTATACTGGTCATAAACCAAAATAAATATTGAATTTGGATGCTTACAGGAGCCAGTGAGTCATAGTGCCAAAAGCATATTTGCTTTAGAGCCCTGTAAACAGCCATTTAATTTCTAGTCAGTATTGCAAATGGTGAATTTTAGTGTCTCCTGTACAGCAGCATCATGAACAATGACAGACAGGGTTATTTAAGGTTTTATGAAAGTGAACCTACAGCAAACAGTAAACATTTTGTGAATTTTATTTAGCGTTCAGTCCTGCAGCACATGTTGAGTGTATAGCAAGAATTGCCTTACTGGCATCAAACACAAAATTCAAATCAGCTCAATTATTTGTAATTGATTTTTGTATATTGTGCTGTGACAAGTTCTTAGATAGATACAAATTCAAACGTTACAAATGGCTAATTACAGTACATATTGAATACAATGAAGACACAGATTTGTTTAAACAGGCAGGAAATTAAAAGTGGTTTGAAGCTGATTAACATGGAACCCAATCATTTCGTCAATAATTAATTGTTAAGCTATGGCCAGTTGACAGAAGGAGAGAGAAAACAAAACTCAAGTCAGCAGTACCCTGGAGAACATAAAACATCTGGGAGGTGCAGACACAGTCACGGGGACAGTGCTAGAGACCTTGGCCACTGGCTGCTCACTCCCTAATCAGAATTCTATAATAGAGTCTGTGCTGGGCTTTTAATTTGACATCAGAATCTTTCCATCCATTGGTTTAATGCTCCTAGTATATCAGGTATCTTTCCATGGGCAGGAAAACGAAGCTTGACAGTAGAGCAGTGGCACCAAGTACCACAGCAGGATATCAGAAGAGAAACAGAATAGAGCAGATACTTTAACATTTTGTACTACTGGTCAACTTGGATATTTTAAAAGTTAAGTAATCTTAGTGCTGATTTCAGAGTGTGCGAGAATTTACCTTATCACCAATGTTTTAATTTTCTAGGTAGTATATTTAGTATATAAACCCTTGTAAGGTTTTTAAAGTTAAAATCAAGATTAAAATGTTTTAATTTCATGTGAGCGTGATACAGTGACTTTCCCAAATGGCATAAAATAAGGTTGGCAAGTTGTAACTGTAATATGTTTGGATGTGCTGAGACAGGAATCACTAGTTGGTATTCAGATGTCAAATTGTAAATGTCTATGTATTTACATCTTTAAAAATTAAATTCTTGGATTCTCATCTGTAAATTTTTCCTGGAAATCTTGGAGGGTCAGCAGTGAGCAGTTTTAGAGGACATTTCTGAAATGGAAAAGTGATCCAAGGCCAGTGGAGTCCCAGACTACTGCTGGACAGGATAGTCCTGAGGCCAAGTACAGCAGAAAGTGACATCTATACCTTATAGGTGAGATGCTGCCTAACACACACACACATACACATAACACATATATATATATATACAACTTCGTGATACCAAAAA
>NW_024377015.1:0-2218 GCF_016835505.1 Polypterus senegalus | reverse complement strand
GAGCCAGTGAGACAATGTGACATGGGCAGGTACAGCTTCTGGACATGTTGTGTCCTCTGTTAAAGTTCATTAGAAAGTCAAGAGTTGAGACAAATGAAGAAGGTTTGCTCTTTAACAGTTATGTATCAGTATTTGCTATGAAAAGACTTTTTATTATATATAGTGCCTGTTATATTGACAAGCTGAGTGATATCACACTATCATTTTAAATATTTCATTTTGCTCTTTCTTTTATTTTCTTTTCTTTTCTTGAGTGGACATTTGCAGGTTCCACTTTGAAATGTCATATCAGCTTTTCTTTTTAGGGTGATGACATTTGTTTTCTATTCATACTTTTTTTCCAAGAAACCTTTTCCATCTAAAATCACATCTCTGCTGCTCACCCGACAAGATCTACTCAGCTGCAATAAATGCATCTTCCCTCAGATTGTCTTGCCCCTCAGCCACCTTACCTGATCACCACTTGGGTGGTCCAAGCCCAGCTCGTGTTCCTGCCACCACGAGCCCTGCTCCTTTTTCCCACTGCTGTCCCTTGGCATCCGCTGGACCTCTTGGTTGGTTGGTTGATGCTGCTCTTTAGGTCCTCATTAGAAGCGACCTTACTCGATCAACCCAGGGCCTCTTCACGACCACTTATCTCCTTTCTATCACACTGGCTCAGCTTAATCCTCACTTTTCTTACTTTTCCTTTACTCGTTTAACCTACAGTCTTCACTCTTTTCTTGATCTGTTTTGATCTTTCTTTTGTCTCCTTCTTGATCTACCTAGACTCTCTATGATACTTCAGCTCAAGCAATGGCCTAATTATGCAGAGCACCAATGAGGAAATCGGCTGCAGTTTAGATGTCTTTTAAAGTTTTATCTGTATCATTTTTGTAACTCAACACTTCCCTTCCTGAATCAAAGTCATTTTACAGATTTTTTGAAAACAGCTTTGAATAAAGAGGACTACTATAGAAAATAGTGTGAATGAAGTGGAATTATTTAAAGAATCTGACAAGACATTTAGACTATTCAGTTTTTAAATTTCTAATTTTAGTTAAGACTCATAGCACTTATTTATATAAATGAAATACATGTGGGGGGGCATCTTAGGAACTTTAGGAGCTAAAAAAAAAAAACAGGCTTAGCACTAGAAGTTATGCCGCCTTGGGCAAAAGATGAACAAGACGCTCCCTATTTTCAAATTTCAAAAAAGCAAATCAAAAATCTAATTTTTTTAAACATGGTACTTGATAGAAGATTGAAAAATCATCTTAGAATCTCTTCCTCAAAGTGTTTCGTTGATTGCTTTTGCACACTCTCACACTCACAATGCACAATAAATTAAGAAAATTTAAAATAGTGTTTTTCAGAAAACTGTTTTATGGCCTTTGATTGATGTGATTTCTTTCTCTATTTTCATATATTCTAAATCGACAAAGCTTGTGCTCTTTAGAGATACAGTAGTTGCTAGATCAATTAGTCTTTGCTCTGATATTGACGATCAAAGATCATTTTAAATTATTTTCAATTCTGAGAAGCTTCTAGCAATACTAATTGGTAATACTAATAAAATCCACAAAGCCATGGTCACGTTTGGGAAAAAATCATACAGTATTTAAATACATCCAAGGGTATACATCCATTTGTAACTGAGCTATACAAAACGTCCAACTTTTCTGCCAGTTCTATTTCATCCATGTCTTTTAGATTTTTTGTGTGGTCTAGTGAAACATTTTTCAAATTTCTAAATTTAAATATTAAGGTCACTTTTCAGGCTTTCTTGAAATTTGTTAATATAATATAAAAAGGAGAAATTTGATCTATGCAAATGTAGTTGCTAAAATATCTCTTTTATTGAATTACTCACTTTGTCCGACACATTGAAGAAAATCTGCTTTAACCCTTTTTTTTCACACCTACTTTTCTGCCCTGAATTAACCCTTCTTTTTACCCTTCTTTCATGGAACTGAATTAACCCTTCTTTTTCACCCTTCTTTCATGGAACTGAATTAACCTTTCTTTTTCACCCTTCTTTCATGGAACTGAATTAACCCTTCTTTTTCACCCTTCTTTCATGGAACTGAATTAACCCTTCTTTTTCACCCTTCTTTCATGGAACTGAATTAACCCTTCTTTTCACCCTTCTTTCATGGAACTGAATTAACCCTTCTTTTCACCCTTCTTTCATGGAACTGAATTAACCCTTCTTTTCACCTACTTTCTGCCCTGAATT
>NW_024377014.1:0-25408 GCF_016835505.1 Polypterus senegalus | reverse complement strand
CGTGGGCGAGGTGGATCAGTTCCAGCATCAGTTTGGCCTACCTTTAACTGGCATTTCTATGGCCTCACCACCATACAGGCACCTCCCCTTTAGAGTGCAAGTTGGCCCGGGCGGTTGGACCACAAATTCGATCATGCCTGGGCCACAAGGCCCCGGTGCCAGACACATATGAACACCCCTTATGTGGGGGGTTAGTTATGGACAATCCATGACGGGGGACAGAATCCAATACAAAACACGCTTTGGGTTCAGATCGGGGCCATTCCTCCCAATCAAGCCTTCCAGGTCTCACTGTCATTGCCCACGTGCCGAGAGTGGTCTAAGGCGCCAGACTCAAGGTATAAAATCCTTCCCGTAAATTTCTCCATGTAAAATGAAATCTACAGCACAAGAAAGTTTATGGAAAGTGAAGGATCTCTGAATACTGTCTGAATCCATGCCTTTATTAGAACATCAAGACAGAATAGACCTTCAGCCCAACAAAGCTCACCAGTCCTGTCCACAACATCGAGTTTGAAAGTTCCTAAAGTCCTCCTGTCTACCACCCTACTTGGTCTCTTATTCCAAGTGTCTGTTGTTCTCCGTGTAAAGAAAAACTTTCTAATGTTTGTGTGAAATTTACCCTTAATAAGTTCTCAACTGTGTCCCCGTGTACTTGATCCACTGGACTAATTCCTCTCATAATTTTTAAGCACTTCAGTCATGAGGCTCAGCTCTTTTAATCTTTCCTCGTAACTCATCTCCTGTAGTCCTGGAATCACTGGTGTCAATGGGTATAAATCATTTATAGCATGTACAACGGTACTGGCAAACCATGTCTTAAGATCAGCACCTACGAGTTATTGGAGCACCAGACACCTCGCATCCCGACATTCACATGGTCTACAAGAGAGGGCATCAGCATTGTTTTTGTTTGGTACCACTTTATGCTCAAAATAATAAGTCCTATGGATCAAGCTCAAGAGCCCTGTGATGGTATCGGCCAGTGGCCCTTATCGACTGGTATACATCACAGACCAAGCAGAGCCTTATGATCAGTGTGTAATAAGTATATAAGTTTAATATGTCACTGTGCTCTGTACAAAAATATTTTATAAATCCACTTTTCTTTCTACCACATGAGCAGATAACACAAGGTCAGCGCACAGGAGTTCACCAAATAGGCAAGCATTAGAAGACAAGACAGGGACGACTGCAAAATGGGCATTTCTGTGTGTCAAAGTCAGCATGAAACTGTATCCTCTTTGCATTGTTTGGAATGGCATGATTCACGAAGTGGGGCCTACGTGGAAGGAAGAGTATAAAGCCTCGGAACACCTTTGAAGCCGACGGACAGATGGAAGATAACGATCCTGAAAATCCTTCCAATGCAGTGATGAAATGGCAGACTCTACATTGGCTCCCACTCCTGAACTGAGTTCTTGTTATGGCTTCCTTCGTCTGTTATTCCGCCATTAAACAAAGCGAAATTATTTCTCCTATGTGATTTCTTGCCATCATATCACTAAATGAGGGGTATCACCTTTTAATATCATATCTATATAGTTTTGGGTTATGTAACACGCCGCAATTAAAAGAACTCATTCCAGCAAGGGAGCTACGCCTGCTGACACACAATAATGTTTTGCCTAAATACTACCTAAATTACCACAAAGCTCGTAGTTCAGGGGTCCCAATCCAGTCCGAGTGAGTGGCTGCAGTTTTGTTCTGACCTGGTTGCTTAATTAGAAAGCAATTCTTCCAATAAAGCACTAACAAGCTATGAAATTAAATTAACTCTGCTATGTCAGGTCATTCTCATATCCTAGATTTTCTTTCCCTTTCTATCATGCAAATGATTTGAAGGCTAAAATGGCGAGTAATTCTCAGTCCTTCACTTTTTCTCTTCATTTTTCTTCCAAGTGTTTAATTAAACCAATAGTGCAGATAAATACACACAGGTAAATGTAAATAAGCTAAATGGAAATGCTGCTCTCTCTTGTCATTTGCATGTTATTGATAATAAGAGCAATTAAAATAGCTGTTTAAGACAAAATTAAGCAATAAGGGCTCAAAATCACTAAAGTGAAGCAGAAGTGTTACTTTAGCAATAAGTGCTTTTATTAAGCAACTGGGTGACAAAACCTGCAGCCACTGCGGCTCTCCAGGACTGTGATTGAGGACCCTTCGGTTTCAAAGACAACCGTCTTTCTGTTGCTTGCATATGCAGTCATCTTTTGGCCTCAACAATCAAGTTATTTCTGAAGCGTGAATCATTCTTACCATATTAGAAATAAGTCAATCATACATCACTAAAAAAAAAATAAAAGTGTTGGTGCTTTTGAATGTTGATTGAGACTTTTTTTTACTTTTAGTACATTTTTTAACTTAATAAAGTGGGGTTTTTAAAAAAGTATTATATATACATTATATACAGTATATATATATATATATATTATATTTATTTTGAACTTTTTAACTTGGGTTTTTTTTAGTAAAATTTTTTGTAATCAATATTTTAACATTTCCCTTTTAATATTTCTATCTGTCTATGCCATCTATTGGTGAAATCTTGAACATTCTTTGTATGAAAATTTCATTTTAAAAAATTTGGATTAATTGACAATTAGTGAAACTGATTATTGATTCATGTTTTACAGGGAAGTGAGAAAGTGAGTCTTTTTGACAATAGGAATTTTAAAATGAAAAATTTTTTAAAACAACAAAAAGGTAATTTTAAAATTTAAAAAAAATTAATAATAATAATAACAAAATGTTGTATTTTGGTTTTGTTTCCCATCATTAAAAAAAATTTTAAACTTCCCCTTTTAAAAAAACATTTTTAATTTTGGTAAAATTTCCCCTCTTTCTGTGTTTTTAAACCCCCAGTTAAGTAAGTGTGTGTGGAGGGGGGTTTTCTTTTACTAACTGAATTTATTTCTCCCAGCATAAAAATGAATTAAGAAAACCCGATTCAGAAAAAGAGAAAAGAAAAAAAAAAATAAAAAGTTTTATATTTGTTTACCTTGACCACCCTGACATTTTTTTGACCGGTTAAACTGGAGGCGTTTGTCATATCAAGCAGGTGGTGTCACACATGGGGGGACAGTCAAAAAGGGGCCTTCCCTTAAAACCCCGAAATGGGGATTAAAGGCACTAATGTTCTTTTCCTTCCAAAGGAAAACGGGAAAAAAGTTTAATTGGGGAAAACCCTGAAGAAATCCTCCATATCGCTCCTCCATTCCTTTGACCTCCGGGTTCCCCCAGGATGTCATTTCTGACCAGTCTCCCGCCCGTCCTTTCCATCTGTATTTCCTTTTCAAATGAAACCTCCCCCCAAAAAAAGCACCAAGATACCACATGTTTTTGTCAGATTTATCTTTTAAAAAACCCTTGACAGTCCTGACTTAACTGGAAACAGCCAGTATATGGGGAGTTCCCCAACTCTTTACCTTCTTGTTTTGATTTATTACAGTGAGTTACTCATTATGAATCAATTCTATCTATACACACTGTTAGAAACAGTTTTTACAATATTAAACATATCACAATATTTATTAAATTGCATTTACAATTTTTTAAATTTCGTTTGGTTTAATTTTTTACTGTCTCACATTATTTTCAGACACACTCTGTGTTTTTTTTTTGACATCTGCTGTAGCCATGAATTTAATTTATTGTGCACATGTTCTATAAAACAAAACACTAATCAAACTGCTGTCGGGATTACGACATATGCTCGTGCACACAATTAAGCAATGTGAGCCTGGTAGCTAAGTGCTGAGGCATGAAAGCACAAAGCTGTGGGTTTGAATTCCGCTGGCAATTTCGCGTTGTGACCCAAAACAAGTACTTATAGATCTCACACCCTTTCAACATTTGGGTCTGAAAATCATGCACTAAAATACTGTATCAGTGTTCAATTGAAATAAAAGTGAATATCTCAGATAAGATGTGTTGGACCTGCATTATCCTTTTTAAACATTTTACTTTTCATTTCAATGGATGTGCTTGTCTATACTTGCTACAATTGGCTGCATCTTCCCCACAAGCCTTCTTTGAATGAGTTTGTTGGGACATGGATGGATGGATCTTTGCCATGCCTTACAGGTTGCTGGCTTCCATTTTTTATGTAATTATATTTCCCTGTGGGTGCGGTGGCGCAGTGGATAGCACTGCTGCCTCGCAGTAAGGAGACCTGGGTTCATTTCCCAGGTCCTCCCCTTGTGGGGTTTTCATGTTCTCCCGTGTCTGCGTAGGTTTATCCGGGTGCTCGGTTTCCTCCCACAGTCCCAAAGACATGCAGGTTAGGTGCATTGGCGATCCCAAATTATGCTTGGTTGTGCCTGTGGTGGGCTGGCGCTGCCAGGATTTGTTTCCTGCCGCACCCCGCTTGTTGGCTGGGATTGGCTCCAATGACCTTTTGTGACCCTGTGTTGGGATATAGCGGGTTGGTCAAGCGACTGACTGACTAATATTATCTATCTATCTAATACCCTGTAATTAATGTTTAGCTAAATGTTGGAAGGATCCACACACATACGTGGAATATCCGGTTTGCCTTCTCTGGCATGAAATTTTGGCTTAGTAATGGATTCTGAAAATTATTATGTTTTCAAGGATTTGTGAAGAAACAAATGGAATGCCACATGCGAAATCAAAACCAGCTCTGAGTTTAGTGTACAGTTTATAAATCGAGTGTCAGATGTTGCTATACTGTATGTCCTCACTACGTTTTAAATTAATAAAAAAAAATTCTGGGTTTTCACCAGACATCTTCTCTATTGAAGATGTCTAGTCAAAAAAAAAGCGGAAGAAGTGAAAGCGTCATCATAAACCCTCCCAAAACAGACAGATAAAGACACAAGTTCTTTCACACATAACAGCTTTTCTTAGGCTGTGGGAAAGTCTTCCCAAATTGTTTTTCCACTTGTAAACAGTACAAAAGCACAGTTACAGCTCACAGCCCTTTCTTTTCTTCTTCCTCTTCTTTCTTTGTCTCCATCTATTGTCTCTCCTTCCGCCTCCACTCTTCCTCCAGCAATCTTCAGCCCTCTTCCTCCTCATTCTGGCTCCTTGAGGGTTTCTTTGTGTTAAACCGGAGTACTTCGTGGTCCAGTAACACTTCTAGGTGAGGTGGAACCCGACATAGTAGGCATCACAGTCCTGCAGCACCCTGTTGTAGCACCCACGGAACCCAACAGGGCTGTGCCAAACTCAACTCCATGAACCCATGCAGCAACCCTGGCGGTGCCAGGAACCCAACAGTGCTGTAGCATACTCAAGTCCCATGGAGCCCTGTGGGAATCTGAAGCAACGCGCTGTAACCCAGGGGCTACCATCTAGTGCTCAGGGAGAGATAATGTCCTGTGCAAGTCCTCTACCCCGGTCCTTCCATAAAAGAGGCGTCCCGGCCAGATCAGGTCTGTCACAACCGTTATAAGGCATTTTGGAGCAGTCCCTTGAGAAAGGAGAAGTACAAGAGGACTGGAAAAGCTGCAAAACTGAGCACCAATCTTCATGAGACTGATGGATCCTGGGACTTACAGACCAATATGTCTTATTTTTTACTACGCGAGAATTATGAAAAATAAAATAAGAAATAAACTAGAATAGTACTTGTATGAAAATAGTACACTAAAAGCCAGCACAGATTTATAAAGAGGAAGATCAACCAAATCAATATTTTACATTTCTTTCAGCGGCTTATGCAGAAGTTGACCAATACAAAGCATCAACATCAATGTCTTAGACTTTCAAATAGCATTTGCCTCAGTTGTCCCATACTGAAGATTAATTCTGAAACTAGAAGCTAGTTGGCATCATAGGTAACATAATAAGGGAATCATTAACCAACAGTAGGCAGGGCACAGGAAGGAGGAGAATGATGTGTGGTGGATGGCTGGTTCCATGCCAGCCGGGGCCTTCTGACACTCTAGATCCTGGTGGCAGCCATGGGATTACACTTTGTGCCCTCCCTGGGTTACATTGGGGCCACAGACCTGGGACTTCAGGGCTCAGCCAGTTAGGGACCGTGGCCACCATCGGGAGGAGCTGCATAGCTTAGAGCCCATGTGGGCTGGATTGCCGCGCCCCCCGGAAGTGCAGCCTGAATTAAATTAATTATCACCTGAAGCACTTCCGGTGGGGTTATAAGAGGAGCCTGCAGCCACAAATCAGTGCCAGAGTTGGGAGGAGGAGGAGGACAGTGGTGTGGAAGAAGAAGAGTGTGTTGGTGTTTTCATTTGGTGTATTTTTGGGGACTGTGCAGGGCTTGTGGGACCGGGAAGGCGTGCCCATGGCTGAAGACTAAATAAATCTTTTATTTTCATTTTCATGTGACTCGGTGTCAGTCTGTGCGGTCGGCGCCAACAAGCACTTCTGCCACAGATGATATCAGTGGAGTCTCAGGGGTCTGTCCGTAGCCCATGGCTTCTTCTGTTCTATATTAACCCTTAAACTGCCACACACTTGGGGGTTAATGCAACCTGCCAAATGCTTTTGCTGCACTTCTTAAGTAAACATCAAATTCACCAAGAAAAAGTGAAATTTTAATGGAACACATTTTTTTCATCAAGTGCATCACAATTAGTGCAACACGGATCATTTTACAACTGCCAACTGTAAAACTATCAAAAAACTACTGCAACAATCTATTATTATATGTACAAGGTGAAACTGATGCCTTTGATGAAATTAGAAACCCCGACCCCCCAATTTTGGCAATTTGGGCCCCCAAAGAACACACAAACCAAACGTTGATGCTGGCATGCCAGTCTGGTGGGGCCCTGAACCCCGGGGACAGGAGGCGACCCCAAGGGGCGCCAGTGGTCCGGGGGGGCTGCTCACAAATTTGGCCCCCCATACCAGGCTCTGGGGGTTTGCACTGGCCAATATCCCTAGCTGTTCTGGCATTTTGGGGTTAATAACCTCTCGCACCCTCCCCCCTATTATGTTTACAAAGGGGTCCAGGGGGTCTGCTGGAGCCAATCCCCAAAAACACAGGGAAAAAGGCGGAAACCCGGGCAGGGGGCAGCCACCACAAAACACCCCGAAAGCCACTGGGCCAACAAAATCCAATGCCAAAACTCTTTTGGTTGGGAGAAACCCGCAGACCGGGGGGAAACAAACTCCACAAGGGAAACCCGGGAAGTAAACCCCGGGTCTCCTAACTACAAAGAAACAGCGCTCCCCTCGCCACGGCCCCCCCCCTCAAAGACAGGAAAATCCCCAAAAAAGATACGGGGTTGTGCAGACTCCCAAAACAATTCAACATCAGATTCATTCAGCATCAGTCCATTGCCAATTTTGGGATTTTTAAAGAAATTTTATAACCCGTTGGCTGAAAGTCCTCAGGGGGAGGGCATTTGGTCTAATGGCACTCTGTTTTTTTCAGTTTTTTTTTCCCCTCCCCCCGGGGGCTCAGGTTGTCCCCATCTGAGTCTCCCCTTTTTAATTGGCTTGTTGACAGTGGGCATTCAAGTAAAGGGTAAGAACTCCACATAGAAAATCCTGGGAAGGGGCTTTGGCCCCTTTTTTTCTAAATTCCAGGGTTCTTTGGTGTGGAAGCAGGAGTTTGTTTTTATTCTGATGTTTTTCAGGAAATTTTTTTCCCCATTTTTTCTCCTCGTTAATAAATTAATAGAAAACAAATTTTAATTCCCCTTTTAACAAAGTTTCTTTTTTTTCCCCCCCAAATAGAAAAAGGTTTTTTCTGGTTTTTAAAAAGGTTTTTTAAAATTTTTTATTACTTTTGGGAAAAAAAAGGGTTAAAGGGGGACCCACCTCAAAGTTTTCTTGTTTTTTTTTTTATTCTGTTTTTTCATTGAACTTTATTATTTCTTTTTCCTTTTATGTTTTTTGCTGACTCAAAAAAGTCTCAAAACGTTTCATTGCAGGGTGACTTGATGTTGTTTTGTGCATGGTGAAAAAGACAACAAAAACAATCTTCGTGATTAAATGGGATGGGAAAAAAACTTTTTTTTTTTAAATTTTTTTTTTTTTGGGGTTTTTCTTTGGTTTCCCAGGTTTTTGGCCCCCCTTTTCTTTTTTGACAAAACAGATTAAAAAAGGTTAAAATGTCATTCTAAGTATCGGGGGCAAAACTATCACAATACACTACACAAACAAAAAAAACAAATTCAGAAAGTACCCCGAAAAAGTAGTGCAGGGGTATTCACTAAAGGGTCTGAACATTTTTTTATTATCCACTAGGTGACAATCGACAAACAATGCAAAAAATATTGGGCTAAAAAGCGGGGTGCCCTGGTTGGAGCAAAAAAAGGGCCGGGCTACCCCACCCTTCCCCCGGCAACTTTTTTAAAAATTTGGGGGTTTTGACGCCCGTCTTCATGGTCAAAAAATTTCCCCTCTGGGAAAGTGGTCCCTGGATGATCTTTGAATTATTCCCAGATAGACTGTTTCCCAAATGGGGTTTTTTCCCCGGGGTTTTAAAGGGGCTTTGGGCCCCCCCGTCACCCAACAACCTCTTTTTCCTTTGGGGTCTGAAAAAAGTTTATCAGAACTAGCCAGGCACTGTGGAAGTTTGAAGGGGAAACATCTGACATAAAAATTTGCTATTCTCCGGGCGCCTGCCCATGCCAGGAACATGGAGGCCGGGAAATGTGTGGGCAAAAGGGGAAACCATTTCCCACTGCATGAAAGCTTTCCATCGCCATAAAGTTTATTTGGTTGTTGCTTCATCCTAACGGAGTACAACAGAATACGGGCCTTTAAGTGATTTTCCTGGATGATAGATAATAGATAGATAAAATAGATAGATGATAGATAGATGAAAAGATAATAATAATGTGAAAGGCACTATATAATAGATAGATGGAATGAAAGGCACGATAGATAGATAATGGAATAGATAGATAGATAGATAATAATAGAAGATAATGTGAAAGGACTATATAATAGATAGATGGAAGGGTTTTGACAGATAGATAGATGAAGAAAAAATGATAGAAAAATAGATAGATGATGATAGATGGGATGAATGATAGAAGATAGATGATAGATGATAGATAGATAGATGTGAAGGCACTTATATAAATAAATGGATAGAAGATAGATAGAGGGATGATAGATAGATAAGATAATAGATAGGGCTACATATATAAATGATAGATGTAGATAAAATGTAAGACTATATAATGAAGGGGAATGAAGGCACATAGAAGATAGATGATGATAGATAGAAGATAGATGATAGGATAGATAGAATAGATAAAATGTGAAGGCACTATAAAAAGAAAAAAGATGGAATGAAAGCCGCGATAGATGAAGATGAAGAAGATAGATAAAATGAAGATAGATGTAAGGCACTATTTAATAGATAGATGGAATTAAGGCACTATGATAGATAGAAGATAGATAGATAATGATAGATAATGAAAGATGATAGGCTAGATGTAAAAAGGGGCACTAATAATAGATAGATACAGGGAAAGGGAAGTCTATAAAAGAGATAGATAGATAGACGATATAGATAGATAGATGATAGAGATAGATAGATGAAGAAATAGAAGATAGTAGATAGATAGATGATGTGAAGGCACTATAAATAGATAGATGGAATGAAAGGCATGATAGATAGATGAAATAGAAGAATAGAAGGAGTAGATGTGAAGGCACTATATAATAGTTTAGATAGATAGATAGATAGATAGATAGATAGATAGATAGATAGATAGATAGATAGATAGATAGAAGATAGATAGATGGGGCTACATATATAAATGATAGATAGATAGATAGATGGGCACTATATAATAGATAGAAGAATGATAGAATAGATAGATAGATAGATAGATAGATAGATAGATAGATAGATAGATTGAAAGGACTATATAATAGAAGATGGAATGAAAGGCAGATAGATAGAAAATAGATAGATAGAATAAGAAGATAGATAGAAGATAAAATAGATAGATAGATGATGAATGAATAGATAGATAGATAGATAGATAGATAGATAGATAGAAGAAGGGAAAATTTCCATGCATGGCATGTAGCAATCGATACACATACGCAAGGTAAGGCGTATTTTTGTTCACATGCTTCATCACAAGAATGCTTTTCAGTGAATCTCCTGTAGATAGATAGATAGATAGTAGATAGATAGAAGATAGATAGATAGATAGATGAAAAGGCACTATATATAGATAGAGGGAAATTTGAAGGCCCGATAATGATAGAAAGTGATAGATAGATAGATAGAAATATGGATAGAGGGAGGGAAAGGAAACTATATAATAGATGGATGGAATGAAAGGCAGATAGATAGATGATGGATAAATAGATAGATAGATAGATAGATAGATAGATAGATTAGAAGGCACTAAAATAGATGATAGATGATAGAAGGATAGATAAAATGATGGGGCTACATATATAAATGATAGATAGATAGATGATGTAAAGGGCCCTATATAATAGATAGATGGAATGAAACCCGATAGATAGATAGATAGATAGATAGATAGATAGATAGATAGATAGATGAAGTAGATAATGGGAATGAAAAGATAGATGGATGTGAAGGCACTATTTAATAGATAAAATGGAATTTAAAAGGGATATAGATAGATAGATAGATAGATAGATAGATGATAGATAGATAGATGATAGTTTTATTTTAAAGCAAACTTTATTAAATAACGGGAATAAATACCAAAAAAAACACAGTAAAACTCAAAATTTTTGTCTTACAAAAAACAGTACACACTTTTAATGATGAATATTCATTTTAAACCATTACATATTCATATTGTTCTTGGGTATATTTTTATCTAATCCCCATTATTTCCACCCTCAATCCCACTTATTCTCAATTTATCACCAAATTTATAAAGGATAAACACCAAAGTCAAACACAAATTCAAATTATCTTCATCACATACAAAAACATTATTCCGCCCACATTTCCTTAAACTTTGCAAAATTATTTGTGGACTTTAAAATTAAAATCCACTAATATCCTACTTTCACATACTTTCTAAAAATACAACAACATTTTCATTTCCACTCCCATAATTGTTTCGGTCTTCCATATTGACAGTTTGCTTGCCCGATAATAAAATTAATTAAGTTCATATTTTCTCTGGTGTGTTTGAAATTTCCCTACCCAAACACAAACACGTCCATTATACAGGGACCCCAGCCCTTCTACTATTCTTTCAATTTCACTAAAGGGTCTGGAGCCTCTCAAATAAATGCATGAAGACCTTTCCTCAGACCACAAAAAGGGCAGCAATCTGAGACCCCGGACATATAATCGATAAGAAGAGTTCACGCTAGTATCCCATGTACCAGCCTCCATGAGGTCTCCCACCTACTGGCCAATGGCGGCACAGCGACCTCCATCACGGGGTTCAGCCCTTGAGGGCTCAAGCTTGTCTCTCCATGGTGTTCGTGTCTTGTGTCCTCAGCTGCTCAGGTTGTTCACCTTCACACAAATCCTGTACAGCTGTTTCCCGCACTGTAGGTAGAGATACGCCTCTAAGAATTTAAAGGCTAAAACATTAGTCTCACCATCCCTCAGTTCAACAGCGGAGACACAGTAAAGCGTTGGAAAGGTGTTTGATCAGTTGGCTTCAATTGTGATGAGAAAATTCCGTAGGTGTCATGGATTCCCTGTCCATTGATGATTGTACCTGCCACAGAAACTTCTCCATTAAGGGACTGATGCACTCCTGTCTCCACTGCTACCACTTGTCCATTTTCAAGTGAAATTTTTTCCCAGTCAATTATGTCCTTTATTGTATTTATTCCATGTATTATAAATGATTAATACAATTTTCAGAAGTCCTGTGCAGTGCCAGCAAGTTGTAGAACAGTGGTTCATAAAGGGGACCCAAAATGGAAGGTCATCACGTCCTTTTTATCAACACAGTTGGCGCTGAGAAGGCTTTTATAAAACCTGGCACCTGTAAAGTCTTGATCTTATCTAAGTGGCACAGCAGTAAATTTTTCCCAAGTCCCTTATCCTGGCTGTTTAAAGAAGATCGGCTGTATCCACTGCTCTGCTTCGACAGGATACAGCAGTTTTTTGAATGGTCTGAAGGGAAAGCAGCAATCCTGCGTAATGTCAATAAGTCCTTGTCCTTCATCCAATGGTAAAAATAGACGCCCTTCTGTATCCAATGGTCCAGTCCAAAAAAATATGATAAGCCTTCTGTATCTGCTGAAAAAGCAAGGTGGAGTTGTGACAAATACATTTATGCCGGCTGACCCGGTTATGGTAAACATCCGTCCTCTATGGGGATAACGAAGTATCACTTCCACTTGGAACCAGCTGAAACATAACAGACCCTCCAGTTCTTTTTGGATTAGTGGTCATCTCCGAGATGGTCCCGGGTAGGAACCTCAGTTGTCCACCAGACCCCCCTTCAGTGGGGAGGACATCCTTTCATTTCCCCAACCAACACTGCACTACTTTTGTTCCAATTCCTTTACCCGAAGATGCTTTGCTGTATTCCTCAGACAATCAGTTAATTTGCCCAAAATCCTTCTGGCTTTATTGACCACAAGATCATCTGCATAAGCATAAATTCACAGGGTCCATGTTAGTTGGGGATGGAGAACCAGTCAGAACCTTCCTCAGGTGCACGGAAAAGGCCCCAGCGGGCATATAACATCCGGACAAAAAAACAGCCCTGTCTGACTCCTCTTCTGACACTGAAAGGTGCACAAAGCCACCATTGCCTTTATGATCCCTGTCACTATAAAGTAAACAAATATGTTTAATAAACCCCCAAACCCAAAGCCTTATGGCATTCCATAAAATGTATGACCCTGTCAAAAAGCTTTTCCTGGTCAAGAAAAATAAGACCATTTGAAACCAAACGTTCTGCAGCAGCCAAAATGTCCCGTTAAAAATTTATAAAGATGGACCTGCCAGCCACGCAGTAATTCTGATAGGATGCACCACTCTCCCTAAACTTGGACCATCCTGTTGGCAAAGCTTTAGAGAACTTTATAATCCGCATAAAGAGACACAGGCCGCCAGTTCTTTATGAGACACGTCTCCCCTTTTTCCCGGGAACAGCGTGATCCGGCTCTCGGCAGCTCTGCGGTAACAAGCCAGTTTAAAACTCCATCGAACACTTCCAATAAGTCAGGGCGATGACATCCCAGAACTCTTAAAACTCCACTGGTATTCCATGTTCCGGGACCTTCCTGTTTTCAGCTGTCCCAGGGCTGTGGTAGTTCTGCAAAGGTCACCTCTCTATTTAGCTGTCCACATCTGCATTGGCAGCTGCGGTAGAATCCTGCAAAAAAGGGCCCGTTGGTCTTCACTGCCCCCATCTCCATCTGCAGCAAAGGTTCATAGAATTCGGAACCTGCCTTTTCACTGGGTCTTTTGGTCTCACTGCCAGTTTCTTATGCAATGTAGATTTTACTCTGCGAGTTTTCTCTAACCAAAAAATATTGAGTTGGTGCATCCATCTCATCAGTCGTTGAAACCCGGGGCCCTCACTAAAGCCCCTGAGCTCTGGTCTCAAAGCAGGTGAGCCACCCATTTAGCAGTCAGGCTGCCTGGGAAACTGCTCATTGGACCCTTCTCTAGAAGCTGTTGAATTCAGCTATTTTAATTTCCTAAAGCTGCCATTTCGACCGCCCAATACTTGGGTGACATTTTTGGTATACTCTGACAAAAGGCCGGATGTGACTCTTCCCAACCTCCACCACTGTTGTAAACTGTGAATCCTTTTAAGCCTTCCCGCCTCCCCGAATGAACAAATAACTCTTTAAATTCATCTTTAAAGGGGGTGTGTTAAATCCAGTATGATACAAGGTTGAGTGTTTCAAATAGTTCACACACACCAAACTGTGATCAGAGAATCCAGTAGGCAATAAAAGCACACTAAATAAACCTAACAGGTGCTTAAAACTATAAAAAAGATCAGTCTTGCCATTGGGATCGTATTTCCACTTCGTCGCCCCAGGTGTATTGCCGACATTTTTACCCTCCATCATCTTCAGCCCAATGTCATTATTTTCAAAGCTCGTGCTGGCGGGTGCGGGTTTCCCGCCCCTTATTTCTGTCTATTCTGGTATCAAATTTTACAATTAAAATCCCTCCCAACACCACCACTTCCTCAGGGTCACACTTGGATAAAAAATCTCTAACTGTTAAAAGTGGAGCCTCTCCTCCCCCTCATTAAAGCTTACCCTTAATTGAAATGGCGACACTGCCTTGAAGTTTTCCCCCGTCACTTTCAGAGTCGCCCTTTCACCCAGCTCATCCATGCCCAAACTTCTACTTGAAGTCCTCCAAGAAATAAAATGGGCCACTCAGCACTAACATTTGTCCATTACTAAATAAATGTCCCTTCCAATCTGCTCCTCCATGGGTTTGCTCATCAATTGGGTTTCTTGAGAATGACATTCAAGTCTTTTGTCTGATAAAATCAAAATGCGACCCTCTTATCTGGACTTCTACCGTTAATATTTAGGGTTCCTGTGTACCTTTGTAACAGAATAGATAATGAAACACAATGAAAAAGGACACAAGACTGTGGAGTAGATTTAACAGGGGGCTTAGCCATGGTGGTGTTTAGATTGGCTGTTTCTCCAGTTTACTTGTTAAATTCGCCTCCAGCTCTTAACATCAACATGGGGGAATGCTTTGTCCTCGCCCCAGGGAAGCGATAGAAAGGGTCAATGTCAGGGAAAATTCGGCCACATCCACCCCCTTTTCCGGCGGTATTCACAAAACTCTTTCACCTTTGAGCGCTGCTTAACCCCCGGCTTTTAACTCTGGGCTCCGAGGCAGCACCCATCGGAGATATTACCGTCGTCGTTTTCTTCCCCACACTCCCCGCATTTGAGACGTATATCGGCCGTCGCGACAGACGGAAAATCCCTCCTGACAAGGACCATAGGCGGGGATCCTCTCCAACGACCCCGAGCCCTGACTTAAAACAATTTTCTTTCGTGCCCGATCTTCTCTTTCTCCTTGCCTTTTTGAGCAGGACGTTTAAATTCACTTTTTCCTCTGTCTCGTTGCTGCCTCCCTCATCCATATCAATTTCTCCCCACACACTTTCTGCTGCAGTCTGTTTGTCTACCGTTTCTACCTTCATTCGGCTCATCTGACTTGATTCTCCTGCCCTTCAGCTCTAGTAGCATTTTATTCTTATCACCTTGCGCCTCTGCGCCATCAACCCTAATCTTCACTTTCTGCCCCTCTATTTCTGTATTTGTACGGCTAGTTTTCTTGTTCCGTGGTGTTTCTCAGGACACTGTTTAATTAAATGTGCTTCACTCCCGCACCCAAAACATTTCATTTCGTTAAGAAGTGACGAAAATCACATAATCGAAACCGTCCACTCTAAACTTCATTGCCACATTTAATTCGTCATCCATTCTATTTAAAACCATAAAACTTGTCTCCTGAATGACAAGACATGTTTTAAATCAGGCGATTTACAACCTAAAGGAATGTGCCGAATTTTCGATACCAGACGCCCATGCCGCTCCAACTCTTTCGCTATAGTTTCATTTTTGAGAAAAGGCGGCGCATTTGAGATTGTTACTCTACGGGACGGGACGGCTAAAGGGGAAACCTGTACAAAGGAGCCATTAATAACCACCCCCTTCTCAACCACTGTCGGAACTAAATCCACAGAGCTCAAAACCACGATATTCCACTGCTCATTCGTGAAGCTGACTTAATATTGTCACATCCGACCACTTCGCCTACCGCCAAAACCCCCGCCTCTAAAGGAACAAACTCCTCCGATATAAGTTTAATCCCATGGCGGCGGCTCAAACGCTCAAGATTAGCAGCCATTGCGGCTGCTGCTGGCCTAAGCCACTCAGTACAAAAAACAAGTGTAGCTGTTTTCACCAAAGAAAAGATAGAAATAAGAAACTAGAAAATTAGAAGAAAAAAGAATCACCACACTCACCTCAGCGTCCACCACCAGTTCCACTCTCGCTCACACTCAAGACAACCACCCAGCATGCACAGCGACAGCAAGAACAGGAAGGAGATAGATAGATAGATAGATAGATGTGAAAGGCACTATATAATAGATAGATGGAATGAAAGGCATGATAGATAGATAGATAGATAGATAGATAGATAGATAGATAGATAGATAGATAGGGGCTACATATATAAATGATAGATAGATAGATAGATAGATAGATGTGAAAGGCACTATATAATAGATAGATGGAATGAAAGGCATGATAGATAGATAGATAGATAGATAGATAGATAGATAGATAGATAGATAGATAGGGGCTACATATATAAATGATAGATAGATAGATAGATAGATAGATAGATAGATAGATAGATGTGAAAGGCACTATATAATAGATAGATGGAATGAAAGGCACGATAGATAGATAGATAGATAGATAGATAGATAGATAGATAGATAGGTAGAAGTAAACAACAACAACAACAACATTTATTTATATAGCACATTTTCATACAAACAGTAGCTCAAAGTGCTTTACATATTAAAGAATAGAAAAATGAAAGACATAATTATAAAAAATAAATCAACATTAACATCGAATAAGAGTAAGGTTCAATGGCCAGGGGACAGAAAAACAAAAACTCCAGGCGGCTGGAGAAAAATAAAATCTGTAGGGATTCCAGACCATGAGACCGCCCAGTCCCTCTGGGCATTCTACCTAACATAAATGAAACAGTCCTCTTTGGATTTAGGGTTCTCACGGAAGGGCTTGATGATGATGATGGTCACGTAGACTTCTTCCTTTTAATCCGTCCATCATTGTTGGAGCATCATGAAGCTTTGAGTAGGTGGAGGTGGCAGGCCACCACCACAAAGAAACGGAAAAAGAAACAGAAAAGAGAGTAGGGGTCAGTACCGATTTTAGAGCCACCATGAATAGTTGTTATGATGAATTGAACATACAGAGTATCAGGATTAAGTTAAATTACGATTAAAATGAAGTTATAAAAGGCCATGTTAAAGTAATGTGTTTTCAGCAGTGTTTTAAAGTGCTCTACTGTATCAGCCTGGCGAATTCCTATTGGCAGGCTATTCCAGATTTTAGGTGCATAACAGCAGAAGGCCGCCTCACCACTTCTTTTAAGTTTTGTTCTTGGAATTCTAAGGAGACACTCATTTGAGGATCTGAGGTTACGATTTGGAATATAAGGTGTCAGACATTCCGATATATAAGATGGGGCGAGATTATTTAAGGCTTTATAAACCATAAGCAGAATTTTAAAGTCAATTCTGAATGACACAGGTAACCAGTGTAGTGACATCAAAACTGGAGAATGTGTTCTGATTTTCTTTTCCTAGTTAGGATTCTAGCAGCTGCATTCTGCACTAGTTGCAAACGATTTATATCTTTTTGGGTAGTCCTGAGAGGAGTGCGTTACAGTAATCTAGTCGACTGAAAACAAAGCGTGAACTAATTTCTCAGCATCTTTCAGTGATAAAGAGGTCTAACTTTACTTATGTTTCTTAAGTGAAAAATGCTGTCCTAATGATCTGATTAATATGTGATTTAAAATTCAGATTACAGTCAACAATCACCCCTAAGCTTTTTACCTCCGTCTTGACTTTTAATCCTAATGTATCCAGTTTATTTCTAATAGCCTCATTGTATCCATTATTGCTGATCACTAAAATTTCAGTTTTCTCTTTATTTAACTTGAGAAAATTACTATTCATCCATTCTGAGATACTAGTCAGACATTGTGTTAGTGAATCAATAGAATCGGGTCATCAGGTGCTATTGATAAGTACAGCTGTGTGTCATCAGCATAGCTGTGGTAGCTCACGTTGTGCCCTGAGATAATCTGACCTAACGGAAGCATGTAGATTGAGAATAACAGCGGACCCAGGATAGAGCCTTGTGGAACACCATATTGGATATCATGTGTCTTCGAGTTGTAATTCCCACAACTAACAAAATATTTTCTCCCTGTCAGGTAGGATTCAAACCAATTTAAGACACTGCCAGAGAGGCCCACCCATTGACTAAGGCGATTTCTAAGAATGTTGTGATCAATGGTGTCAAATGCAGCACTCAGATCTAAGAGGATGAGAACAGATAAATGGCCTCTGTCTGCATTTACCCGCAAGTCATTTACTACTTTAACGAGTGCAGTTTCTGTGCTGTGATTTGTTCTAAAACCTGACTGAAATTTATCAAGAATAGCATGTTTATTTAGGTGGTCATTTAACTGCATAATGACTGCCTTCTCTAGAACTTTACTTAAGAAGGGCAGGTTAGAGATGGGTCTAAAATTTTCAAGAGCGAGGGTCAAGATTATGTTTCTTAAGTAGGGGTTTAACTACAGCAGTCTTAAGACAGTCTGGGAAGACCCCAGTATCTAGTGACGAATTTACTATGTCAAGAACATTATCAATTAGCACGCCTGATACTTCTTTGAAAAACCTTGTTGGTATCGGGTCAAGGGCGAGGTGGAGGGTTTTAATTGAGATATTATTTTTGTAAATCAGGTAAATCTATCCTAGTGAAAGAGTTTAATTTGTTTATAACAGGATGTTGGGGTTTAGGGGATCCTTAGTGTTGGGGAGATATACTATGTTATTTCTAATATCATTAATTTTTGATTGAAAATACAGCGACAGCCTCACAGGTTTCACTGGAAGCACTTAGGAGGCATTCCTTTGAGCTACCTGGGTTTAGTAGGCGATCAATTGTTGAAAATAAGACTCTAGGATTACTAGCATTGTTATTTATAATATTAGAGAAATAGCAGCGTCTCTCAAGACGGACAGTGTTATTGTATTCTGTTATTTTGACTTTTAATATTTCGTGGTGGATAGTAAGTTTACTCTTCCTCCATTGACGCTCAGCTCTACGGCATGTTCTCTTTAAATCAGACACTCTTTGGGTCTTCCATGGTATACCAATGCTAGAAGATTTTTTCACTGTCTTTTCAGGTGCAACTATGTCAACAGCAGCTCTCACTTTAGAATTAAATCTTTCCACCTTACTATTTACATTGTCCTCGCTATTATAGCTGGCACTATAAACGGACTGATTGCTTAAAATGTTTGTAAGTTTTAAAGCTGCTGCGAATCAAAGAAGCGTTTTTAACAATATGCTTCTCATGAGTGTTTTTATCATTATTTCTATATTAAAAAGTAGAAGAAAATGGTCTGATAGACCAATATCAATGATCTGTTTTATATCAACTTTCAGTCCTTTAGTAATCACTAAGTCTAATGTATGACCTGCTTTATGTGTAGGCTGATTTATGAGTTGTCTCAAATCAAAAGAATCCAGGAGGTTCATAAATTCTTTTACTTTTAGATCACACTGATTATCTATATGAAAATTAAAGTCGCCAACTATTAGGAGTGTGTCATAATTAGTAATTAAAATTGACATTAAGTCAGAGAATTCCTCAAAAACGCGCGTTATATTTAGGAGGTCTATACACGGATAGTATTAGAACTTGAGAATCTCCATGAATAACAACGGCAGATACTCAAAGGACTTGAACTTACCAAAACTGACATCTTTACATTTTAATCGGCTCGAGTAAATGTTAGCCAATCCGCCCCCCCTTTTTCCCTGGCGGTTTGAATGAGTAAAACTGTAATCCGGGCGCAGATTCGATTAAAACTGACGCGCATCTGAATTCAACCACGTTTCATTTAGTGCAATAAGATCTATTTTTATCACTAATAAGATCGTTGATAAAAACGTTTTGTTAGTTAAAGCTCTGACATTTAATAGTGCCATATTTAATGTTTCGGAGGTGCAGAGATGAGTACTATGTGCGTTATTGTTATTTGGAATAGGAACTAAATTATTATTATTAGCGCTCTGTGTATATTTTTGTTTAATCTGATCTGTTTTATAGTTTTAATACATTGTTCCTCTAAAATAGTGATTTTAATTAGATTATTGGAGTTTATGCCGTATTTCCTAGGTTTTCTACGTGCATTGAGATTGCTTATTACAGTATTAATGGTGTGAACTTTAACGGAAGACTCTATTAAACATTCATCATGTCCTGGCACAGCAGTATTATTTCGGAAGGGGTTAAGAGCAGAGATAGATAGTCAAGAAAAACGAATTACCTTCGATATGTTTTCGGAGAGGACCCGGGCGCCGAAACTGTTCGGATGCAGGCCATCACGCTTGAAGAGACGCGGCCTTTCCAAGAAGAGATTCCAATTGTTGATGAAGCCGACATCCTTCTTCTTGCAGAAACCCTGTAGCCAGTTGTTCAACCCTAGCAGGACGACTGTAGTACTCGTTGGATCGTCTGGCGAGAGGTAGTGGACCGAACGAAGATCTTTGCCGATGGGGTCCTCTCCTTCGTGTCTCTAATCAGAGCTGCGAAGTCAGCCTTCAGGATTTCTGATTGTCGGTGCCTTATATCGTTTACGCCGGCATGCAAGACGATTGATCCAACTGCCCTCTCCTTGTGTTTCTCGTAGACTGCTGGCGCAGTCAGAAGTAAATGGAAACCACTTCCAGCATGGCATGTAATGCAATCGATTACACATAATCGTCAAGGTATAGAGCGTATTTTTTGGTTCACATCGCTTCATCCTACAACAGAATATTCGGGGCCTTTTTCAAGTGAATCTCCCTGTATATTTGCATCACTGGAACAGCCAGTACTTGGATGGGAGTCCATCTAGGAAAAGTTTGGGTTCGTGTTGGTAAGGCCAGCAGGGGCGCTTAACCTGTGATCTGATGTGGATCCCAATTCCCCAGTGCAAGTGACGGGGACATTGTGCAGTAAAAATGGTGTCTGCTTTCAGATGAGACTTTAAAATTGAGTCCTGATCCTCTGTGTTGATAAAAGATTCCTGGGGGACCTTCGTCAAGAGTAGAGTGTATCCCGATATCCACCATGTCCATTCTGGCCCCCTAATCATCCCCGATCTCTAACTGGCTATCCCTCTCACAACTTCACCACCTAACAGCTCATATGTCGTAAGCGTAGTGCTGCAAAAATGGCTGCTGCTGCATCATGCAGGTGGATGCCACACATTGGTGGTGGTTGAAGTGGCTCCCCAGAGACCATGAATAGTAAGAAAACAGCCATATAAATGTAAAGAATTATCATTATTAGAATTAAAGCAGCTTATCAATATGTTAAAACAATCCCTAAAGTGCATTCTTTGTGAAATCTGGTCAGTTTCCAAAAAGATTCAAATGGCTGCCTACCAGTAGAAAATGGCTCATCATGCACAATGGAAGGCTTTTGACAGCGGACTAAGGAGACAAAGCACCGCTGAGTAGAGCCAACTGCAGTTGAAATTGACATTAATGATCTCCATCAATAAAAACCTCTCACGATCTGAAAAAATTTTAAAAAAAGCACAGGAGTTGAAAAACCGTTGCCTTTTCAGACTAAAAAAACTCTTTTACCTTTTTGCTCAAAGAATAATTAATAAATGAAGAAATGCAGCCAAGGGAACAGAAAGGAATATAGACAGGTTTATATGAGGAATTTCAATGGAAGATCTCACAGTGTAATGACTGCGCCTTCATCGGCTGAATACCCTGGTCTGATCTTCATTAGCTTGCTGTTCTTAATGCTTTTGTTTTTATTATAATTAGGCAGCCTAGCAGGATGTCCTTGAGACCACTTGCTTTTGTTACTTTTATTCGTTCATTCCTGGGCATATTTATTCATTTATATCTATTTTTTTGTGTAGGACTTAATTTTTGGCCCATACAACCAGGATAACAAAATAAAATTTCGTATAACTAATGCTAGTATTGACCAAGGTAAGGGTTTTTGTGCTTATAATGAATCAAGTACTTCATTTTAAAAACTTGAAAAAAGCTGTATTTGTTTCCCATTACTCTCTCGTCACCCCCCCTTGCCTGTACTATGCGCTAGACACTTTGTGTCTCTGCCGCTGGCGTTGTGAAGAACACGCGGTCGCTCAACCGAAACCCCCTCTTAAACGGTGATACAATGGGAAACAAATACAACTTTTTTTTTCTACCTCCTCTTTGCTCGATCAGCTGCTGGCTTATTGCTGCTGCCGTGTCGCGTGATCTGCATTTCGCTTGTAGCTTCGAACATTTAAAAGCCTGTACAGCAGCTGTCTACTCTTTTACTTTTATTTCTGGCCCCAGACATCTTTAAATCTCTTGGCACAAAGTCTCAGCCTAGGATGTGAGCTCTTGATATTTTTTAGTTTATAATTTAAAATGGAATAAGAATCTGAAAAATCTAACAACATCACATTAAAGTTCAATAAATTTTGAAAAGAATGATACCAACATTATTCTCCATCTTCAGGTCTGTATCGATCTGGATGGCGCATTGGTGGACCACACCATGGAGAACAGGGGATGAAAAAACATTTAAGGTTGTTAATATTTATGTTCCGTTATGTTACTTGATAATAACATTGGTAGTTTCCTGACAATAAATAAATATGGACCTCTCTCTCTCTCTCTCTCTCTATATATATATATATATATATATATATATATATATATATATATATATATATATATATATATATATATATATATATATATATATATATATACAGTATATCTGAAACTAGGAATCTGCACCGAATCCTGTGAATACCAGAAGTGACTCTACTCCATTGGGCCCTTGAGCAAGGCCCTTAGCCTGAAATTGCTCCATCCTGGGTATGACGTTAATCTGCATCCAGCCCTGCAAGTGGGTTCTCCAACTTACAGGGAAACTTGGGTTTGGTGGCAGGATTGGCACTCCAGCCACTGTGAAATAACCTCACAGTGTTCAGTGTGATGCTGAGTTGTCACCCGCTGCATATGGGTCACAATCCAGGTAGTTCTCTATCTTATATAGTGAATTTTCACATCTATCTATCTATCTGTCTATCTATCCATCTATATATCTATCTATTATATCGTGCCTCTCATATCTATCTATCTATCCATCTGTCATATAGTGCCCTTCACATTTATCCATCTGTCTATTAGATAGTGCCTATCATGTTCATTTATCTCTTTATCTATCACACAGGTACAGGAAATAATAAGATAACTAAACTGTGAAGATTAATTAATGCACATTCTGACATAAAACGGGGATTTAAAAGATTTTTTCCTCTGAAACTGCTTGCCCACAAATATATTCATTACTCCAGTCTGTGCCCTTATAAAGAAACCCAGAATTGTCACTCAGGGAGGTGAAATTGCAACTGTTGTTGGTATTTACTGTCCACAATGGCCTCTTTCCAATTAGAAAATTAGACGTGTGCTTCCTTAGGAAACAAGAAACAGACATTGCAGGCACTGCTAAGAGTTGGAAACATTACAGCATGGAGAGGCTCATCAATTACAAAACAGACAGATTTGATGAAAATGTCTGAGCAGTTAAAACACATCTAAATGAGAATTTTGAAGAATAAACTGCAGGCAAACAAAGGCTTGAAATCAGGAGACCAAAATGTAGCAACAGCTAAAGAGGGACACTAGTCATAATGGCAGCACAGATATTTTTGACAAAAAAATATTTATTGAAATAAGACATTAATTAGAAGTTATAAGAAGTTTTAAATACAATTCAATTCAGTGTGTTGTTCTATAGTCCTTTTCATTTGAATATTTTCTTGAATCAAATACACAGATTTGGAATAAATGGGATCAAAAGTGTACAATATCACTATAACATTTACAAATATACGCATGAAGATCTTATTTATTATTACTTCATATCTGACTTACATCTCTACCCGGTGTAAAGATGTGGTAAAGGGTTTCACAATTAAAAAATCATAAAACAGTACAACTGCCAGTATACTTTTTTGGAGCAGATATTGATTAAGTTACTGTAGATAGATAGATAGATAGATAGATAGATAGATAGATATGAAAGGTACTATATAATAGTATATAATAGACAGACAGATAGATAGATAGATAGATAGATAGATAGATAGATAGATAGATAGATAGATAGATAGATAGATAGATAGATAGATAGATAGATATGAAAGGCACTATATAATAGTATATACTAGATAGATAGATAGATAGATAGATAGATAGATAGATAGATAGATAGATAGATAGATAGATAGATAGAATAAAAGGCACTATACTAAATAGAAAGATAGATAGATAGATAGATAGATAGATAGATAGATAGATAGATAGATATTATTTTTAAAAAGACCTTTATTGTGAACATAAAATTTGAAAATATTAATAATATACACAGTCAAAAACCAAACAAGCCCAATTTTCAGAATATAACAAAAAGAGGACTACATTAAATAGATAGATAGATAGATAGATAGATAGATAGATAGAATAAAAGGCACTATACTAAATAGAAAGATAGATAGATAGATAGATAGATAGATAGATAGATAGATAGATAGATAGATAGATAGATAGATAGATAGATATTATTTTTAAAAAGACCTTTATTGTGAACATAAAATTTGAAAATATTAATAATATACACAGTCAAAAACCAAACAAGCCCAATTTTCAGAATATAACAAAAAGAGGACTACATTAAATAGATAGATAGATAGATAGATAGATAGATAGATAGATGTGAAAGGCACTGTGTAATAGATAGATATGAAAGGCACTATATAATAGATAGATAGATAGATAGATAGATAGATAGATAGATATGAAAGGCATTATATTAAATAAATAGATAGATAGATAGATAGATAGATAGATAGATAGATAGATAGATAGAATAAAAGGCACTATACTAAATAGAAAGATAGATAGATAGATAGATAGATAGATAGATATTATTTTTAAAAAGACCTTTATTGTGAACATAAAATTTGAAAATATTAATAATATACACAGTCAAAAACCAAACAAGCCCAATTTTCAGAATATAACAAAAAGAGCCAAAAAATATCAGACCACCACTACTCCCCCTTTACACTCCTCCTACTCCACACACTAATAAAAGCATATTGTTGATGCCCACCACTTTTTCATTCCCAGTTGAGCACCAGTTCGCCCCCCTCCACAGCACACAATACCTGATTAGATACTAACATCATCCTAAGAAAACAAAATACAAATACAGAAAACTTAACTAATGTCTCATACATTCATTTTTAGTTCTCCATCCTCAATTGAGCAAAGCACCCCTTTAATTCCCCACACATTTTTAAATAACTCTAATGTATTCATCAATTTATGATACGTATATTCCATTATTATTCTAGATCGTACATTTATCTTGAAAATCAAGACAGCATCAGTGGCCCCTGTCCCAGATTGTTTATTATTTCGACTCTTTAAAATTGCTAGTTTGGCTTCACCCAATAGATAATTTAATAACTGAGCTTTTTGCCGATATTTTTGTTGTATTTTGTACCATAAATGAACATGATATTATTAAATTTCCCCATTAACTTTTTACATAATTCACTAAAAAAACTGAAAAAACAACGGAGTCTCATACATTGCAAGAATAAAT
>NW_024377013.1:0-26645 GCF_016835505.1 Polypterus senegalus | reverse complement strand
GCTGAAAGGATCACATTTCATTTATATTCCTAGGTTTTGTTATGCAGCATGTTCATATTTGAATTTGTATCATTTTGACAGGATATATATTTTTTTTATTTATTTATTAATTTTATTACAATCAATACATAGTAATCAAGTTTTTACAAAAAAAAAAAAAAAGAATTATGCTAAGAGCAGATCGATCCCCACCCTTGAGAGAGAGAGCAAGCCAAACGGTGTAAAATTTAAGGCTTTTGACAGGATATATTTTTATGGAGAGCAAAATCTTTTGGGATATTTAAAATCTAATTTTATTTTTTATATAAAATTACATAAGAGTAAAGAAATGTGAATGTTTGTTCTTTTAACGTTTACTTTATTTCTAACTTGTATAATTTAGACAGGATAAATTTTTATGGAGAGCTAAATATTTTAAGTTGTTTAAGGTTTGAGTTGATTTATTCACGAATAATATTCCTGTCTGTTTTTACCATTCCTACCAAAGATATTTCTGTCGACTAAATAAAAATTCCTTCTATTTAAAATTTAAATAGAACTTGAACAAATACGATAGTTCATAATATCCAGCAGACTTGACGTAGAGCGGGAGTTATCCGTTTTAACAAGCAGCGTATTGCACTGATCTGAAATAGCTGTGTGTGTATATATGTAGATATGTATGTATATGTATATATATGTTTATATATGTGTGTGTGATGTATATATATATGTATTTGTGTGTGTATGTATGTATGTGTGTATGTATTTATGTGTGTGTGTATATGTATGTGTATATATGTAGATATATATATATGTATGTATATATGTGTATATGTATAGATATGTATATATATATATGTTTATGTGTGTGTGTGTAAATATATATATATATATATATGACAACAACACTCATCACTCACAACAGTGACAAAACAATTACATTGACAATCATGTTACGTTATTTTCAAAATGTTTCCTTTTCTTTTCATTGCTTCTTTAACACTCTTCTCCTCGAAGCCTGGTATTTCTAGTATATATATATATATATATATATATATATATATATATATTATTTTATGTATTGTATGTGAATTAAGTGCACCACCTCACGCCTAGTAAGGAGACATGTCTGTGGAGATGGGCAACAATGTTTTACCTTGCTTAAGGCAGTATTATTCAATACGCCAACCCTTCACTGATATAAGCAGATGCTTCCTGTTTGTCTCCGCAAATATTTCCAAATGTCAACTCTAACTCTAATTCTCAACAAAATCAAAAGTAAGAGGTGTGAAGAAATAACAGAACAACAAAACAGATTAAGTGTTGGGGATCGTCCCTATAATATTGGTGGCCCAGGCAATAATTGCGCTGAAAATATGGTCAAAAGTGTTTACACCAAAACAGTTCCTCCCAAAACAATCTTCATTGGAGCTTTTATGTAGTCGTGACCAATAGTATAACAAACAGAGGAAATGGTGGTGACATGGAGGGTAAGTGACGGAGGTGATGTTATCATCAGTAGCTGGAAATGAGGACAATGGAAAAGGACTGGAAGTAAAGTCACAATAGGAAGGTGGAAGAGACATGGAGATGGACTGCATGCGAATGGAGTCATCTCGAGTGTCAGGAGCGGTGTTTATAGGCATTATGAGGGCTTTTGATCTTCTTGTTTTCTGGTGAGGGCGAGAAAGGCATTAATACTTCATGTTATATTTCATCTTAGTTCTTTCTGCACAGCTGGGCCCGTTGGCTGACCCTAAGCGACGTGTGTGTGACAGAGGGTAGTTTGATGAAGACATGAAGAATGATAACTGTGATTTCAAAGAAGCTCCAGCAAACCATTAGACAATACGTACCCAACTCCTACAGTATATTTCTGTATTACAAGATAATAGGAGAAAAAAATCACATGTAAAAATAAAGAATGTAAAAAAGCATTTTTATATTCAATGTTTTTTATAAAGTTAAGTGTTTGTCCAAACAACCCCACAATGCTCCTTAGGTGAGGTCAGGTCATGCTGGGGTGCATGCACTGGTAGAGTGCATTGCCACACCCACCATCCGGACAAACATTGTGGGATCCTGGTTGCAACTCCCAAAGGCAGACACACGGTCCAGTCCCAACCCCAGAAATGACCTTCTATCTGCCACAGCCAGGAGTTATGTAGGTGTCCCCTTGGCCTGGTCCAGTGCTCAGGTCCTCACTCTGGGAATCGATTACATGGCTGTAGTGCCGTAACTGATGCTCCCTAACAATGCAGATAATTTGCCTCACTCAATACACTATGGTGTAGTGACCCGCGTCTGTCTTATAGAGGAATCATTACGCATTTCTGAATCTGTTCCTTTTTTAGAGTCACATATTTTATGAGGCCATAAGATCTAATATTTTACAATAAATAATAATATAGATATACAAAAGCCATAAAATGGAGGATTGTCTTGCTACAAATCTAGGTAGGCATGACATTTAATGAATATTTAATGTGTCTGTGGTTTTAATAATTAAAATTTCCTTATGAAATTTTACTGTTTTACATTCAATACATTTTAATTTTCCTTTGTGAGGATTGCAGTGGACTGGCACCACAAGGCATCTTAGTTAACAGATTTGTACTGTAGTGAGCTGCTGGTAGTCAGCCCTGACTCCCCAACTTTCAGCTCAGAAGCAGCCTCCTTACAGTATGGGCTAATAGGAGAATTTGTTTCAGCCATGCAGATATACCTTTGAACACAGTAGGCTATTTCTGTTGAGGTTAGCTGACCCTGCTCTCTCTCTCTCTCAGCCCCCATGATATCTGTGCAACAATGTCAGCATATTCTTATGCTATATGGGTTTTTTGTTATTACTATTCTGTTGTATCAGTCTAGAAGAGAATATTTCTTTGCTTTGCAAGGTTAATATTAAAAAAGTCCTTTATTTTCAGAGATTTCTAACAAAATGGGCAAAGCTCCTAGTTAATACTGATAGCTTTATTGTACCACCATATTCATAAAAAAGCCCATAACTACCTAGAACTTAAGATATTTGATAAATGAGTATAGACTATTCTGTCCATTAAGCCCGTTTGTTTTAGCTAATAGCAATATCACATACAGATTTTTCTTAAAGGTTGTCAAGGTTTCTGCTTCAACTACATGTCTTGGTAGTTTGTTCCAGAGTCACCTAGCGTTTTGTATAAAAAGTGCTTCCTGGCTTCAGATTTAAATGCACTTCCCTTTTATTTCCATTGATGTCCTTGAATATGTGATTCACCCATAGCTGAAAAAATGCTGCTGGATCTATTTTATTAATGCCTTTGAGGATTTTAAATACCTGGAATATGTTTTCCTCAGTCTCCTCTTCTGAGACTAAACATGTTTAATTCTGTGAGTTTTTAGAGTAAAACATGACTTTGATTCCTGGATGCACTTGGTTGCTCTCCTTTTGCAGAGCTTCAAGTGCTGCTATGTTTCTTTACTGTGGTGAAAAAATGGCACACAGTACTCGGATGTGCCTTAATAGTGCATTGTATAGTTTGAGCACAACCCCCTTTAACTTAAATTCAACAGTTTTATGATATAACCTAACATTTTATTTGCCTTTTCATTGCTTCTGTGTATTATTTAGTTGATGAAAATGTTGCATTAATATAAACTGCTAAATCCTTATCAGAGGTTGCTTCTTGTAGAACAGTGTCTCTTATTTTGTATTTATAATAACCCTTGACATGCTGCACCAAAACATCAAATGTGGTAACTGAATTACATCCCTCAACAAATTTCCACACTCCCAAGTTCTACAATATATGCTCCAACAGCACTTGGAGAAAAATGACCAAAGCACTGAGAGCATCTCAGCTGAGAGATAAGTGTATAAGTGGTCTAACTGTTGAAACTACATTTAGCCTGCAGATTTTTCAAATAGATCTCCCTAGCAGAAGCTGATACTGAACAATTAATGCAAGCTATTTTTTCTTGTATTTTGTTGTCTTTGAGATCACGCTGTAAGTGACACTACATTTACATTTCTCAAAGCAAAGCAAAATTATGGAATTTCCTTCAAGTCTCCTCATACATTTTGATCACACTACAAATCTCACGGGCATAACCAGAGTTTTGATGTAGTATATAAATCATTTAAAGATCACAGTTTCTATCTCAGAACAATATTTTTGGCTATGATAAAACTAAATAATTTTAATTTTTCTCTAGGAGCTTAACAGCTTGCGGGACCAATGTAGGAAGCTATACAGTTATGATTGGATCAGTGTCCCACTGGTCTACACTCAGGTATAACACAATCTGTATTTTCTGTTTCTTTACCACAGATCACCTTAATAAAGTACTTGCACCCAGTCTTACTAAACCTTAACTCACCACATGTACAATAAGACTCAAATGAGAGCAGACTTGGTTATAAAAGCGTAAGTAAAACATAATGAAATTCTTTATAATTGTCATTAAGAGTTTAAGTGTACAGTATTGTTTTGTGCATACAGAAACTGACGTGGATTATCTTTGTCACAGAATAAAATGACTTCTGATTTGCCCAACTAGTGAAAATTAGTTTTACTCAAATTAGTATCTGTTATTGCATGGTCAGCACTCCTCTTGTTACAGATAATGCCACTGAAATTATTAAAAAATGTTTTCTGCTTTTGTTTCCTCATAATAGGTTGTGACTATGGCTGTATACAGCTTCTTCCTTGCCTCTTTGATTGGTCAATTTTGGATCCCTTAGGGTTATCAGGACATGAATTGGACCTGTTTATTCCAATTTTCACTCTCTTACAATTTTTCTTCTATGCTGGCTGGCTAAAGGTGAGTTAGACAACATCGAGGCCAGTATTCAACTCTTAAAAATGTAACTGATAGACACCTACACTCCAGGCTGATGTATATTGTCTGCTTCTTAGTGTATTGCTCTTTACATTTAAGTGTTATTGTTATTTATACTGTCGAACCTGCAATTGCAGGTAGCAGAACAGTTGATTAACCCCTTTGGTGAAGATGATGATGACTTTGAGACCAACTGGCTACTAGATCGTCTCAGGTACCCATTACCAGTGTTCCACAAGATGACAGTTTTGGAGAATTTATTTGCACTTGAAAAAGCTGAAGATTAGTGATAACAAATATTTTTTTTTTAAAAAAAGTGTTAAATGCTTTGTGTAGAACCTCAGAATGAAAAGGGCACCATTGGGTCTGAATGATAAAACCTATCACACCTGATAGGCTTAAAACATGCCTATGCATCTTTCCACACAAACATTGGGATTATAAAGAAAAAACTTGACAGGAAAATTCATGTGTATTTATGGCAACTCTGATACACAGCATTTCAGAGAATCTGAAGTGACAACACCCTTGATCCAAAAGAGAAATGCAGCTAAATGCTAAGTGACGAGTCACATGTACTGTATATTATTTCATATTATCAAGCTGTTAAAAGCGATAATCACAATGTATTTTAGTTTCCTTTTAAGTGGATCAATACTGAATACTAGCACTGAAGACCTTTTTTGGTTTTCCATCAGTTTGTTTCAGGTACCTGTTGTCACTTTTCAGTCAACTGGCCGAATGATCAGGAATATTTCAACCAAGCTTCAAATCATCATGCTCATTCTGCTGGAAACCATTAACCAACGCAGGACACTATATCCAGTTTTGTATGGTGTATATAACATGCACTTACTGCCTTTTAGAGAGGCAAACTGCAGCAGTGTCTGTTCTCTAAAATAATTGGAGCATTGGGCTACTCATATTGCAATAAGAGCATCTAGCAGAAGGTGCTTTTGTAACCATAAGCAGTTTAGGCCCAATAAAGCACAAACCATCCATGATAATTGGAGAACTGAGTCCACCCATAATTAGTTTATTTTGAGTTAAAGTAACTTTGGCACATGTGATAGTATTGTATGTGGTAGCTGGCTGAATCCTCAATTTTTCCATGTGGCCTGTACTCTTCATTGTAGGAACGGTGATTTCATTACATGTGCTGGGTAATAGCAATTCCATATGCCTTTCACTAACCCCATCAAGCAGAGAGCCACAATAAGTAATACATTAATCTTCCCAGCTTAGTTGCAGAGCACAGGAGGGAGGCTGCACTACTAGCCAATAAGTGTTTCAGCATCAAAATTGCATACATGTTAAGCAAAATTTCGCTAAAAATAATAATATGTGCATATACCAGGTTTTTTTTAGCAATTTACCCTTTAATTAATCACAACCACCTTGTAAATGTGTACAGGTGACATGCCTTCAATACCACACTGAAGCATATACAGTAATCCTCTCTTACGATCAGGGGGTTTCATTCAGCCCCAGCGATAGGTGAAAATCTCGATAGAAACCATATGTTTTTATGGTTATTTTTATATATTTTAAGCCCTTATAAACTCTCCCACACTGTTAACATTATTAGAGCCCTCTAGACATGAAATAACACCCTTTAGTCAAAGTTTAAACTGTGCTCCATGACAAGACTGAGATGGCAGTTCTTTTTACAATTAAAAAATGCAAACATATCTTCTCTTCAAAGGAGTGCCGTCAGGAGCAGAGAATGTCAGGAGGCTACGCTAAGAAAAAAACAATCAAAAATACGTGCTTTTAAGTATGCAGAAGCACCAGCGATAAAAGCAGCATTTTGTAGAGGGCGTCTGTATCTTCTAGGCAAACAGCCTCTGTCAAACAGCCCCTCTGCTCACACCCCTCCGTCAGGCAGAAGTGACAGAGATAGAGAAACAAACAATCAAGCACAGCCGGGAAGCACATCATTATACCATTGAGGAGTTTTAGTTAATATGTAATACATGCTCTGATTAGGTAGCTCCTAAGCCATCCGCCAATAAGCGTCCCTTGTATGAAATCAACAGGGCAAACAAACTGAGGAAGCATGTACCATAAATTAAGACCCATTGTCCACAGAAAGCCAGAACCAGCGAAAAATCCATGATATATATTTAGATGTGCTTACATTTAAAATCACGATAGAGTGAAGCCCTGAAAATCAGCGCATATAGCGAGGGATTACTGTATAGAGCATGATAATTGCCCCCAAACACATGCAATCAAGATGCTGCAGAAAGTAACTGGCTGGTACAGCAGATCTCTCCCACCCCACCAATAATTTGCTCTAAACAACTTTAAATGCAAAATAATGTGCAGAATAACATCTTTTCTGTGATACTAGGGGTCAGGAAGGTGTTAAGGTACTAGAGTCTGAAAGAGTATATGCTATTACATGGCACACAGTGTTGCGATTGCCATTACAATGAATAGTAGAAATCACATGAAAAATTCAGGGTGTAGAGAGTTACCCTACCAATAAGCCACCACCATGTACTGTACCATCATCTGTCCAATCTACTTTTCCTCAAAATAAGTGAATTATGGGTTGATCAGGCCACTGCTCCATAATCTTTGTCAGTCTTACCCAGGTATCACAAATGTATTATTGGAATATAACTGCTTACAGTTAACAAAGGTAGCTTCTTTTAGCTGCATTCCTACTAAGTCAAGAATATCATATTTCAGTTTCTCCTAAATGTGTGTGGGTGGTTCAGTTGCCATAAATCACATATGTTCCTCCAAAAAGTTTTTTTTTAAATAAATCCAGATGTCAATGTGGGATGTTTCATATGCACATTTGAGCCTCTTTGTGTGTATCAATCTGTATAAATGACATCCTTGAAAGTTAGTCCAATAGAGCCAGTGCTGTCTGCATTGCCAACATTGACACGCTTAATGTTGCAGGTTTCACTCCTGACTGTGGATGAAATGTATGAGAATTTTCCAGCCCTGGAGAAGGACAAGTACTGGAATGATTCAGAACCACAGCCACCCTATACCATGGCAACAGTGGACCATAAAATACCATCGTTCATGGGCTCCACATTTCACATAAAAGTGGTATTAATGTCTCTTACAATCCTGTATTGTAGGCTTTCAATTCCTAATTCTTTTTGGTGGGTTGGTTTGGTCAGATGGAGACCAAACCAAACTGTGGATGGCAAAAAAAAAAAAAAAGGATGTACGAGGTCAACTTCAGCATGTTAATGGATGGTGTGTGTGTGTGGTTTTGGGGTTGGGATAGAGTCATTATTTCTAACAATTTTTTTTCCTCCCCCTAGCATACCAAAGGAGGACATGGAATTCCAAATGTTAGGACAAATTAAGGAGCAAGAAGAAGAAAACCGCCACCATCTGGGAACTCCTGGAAGACTACCAGGAAGCCATCGCATGAGACTTCCTTGTACTAGTCAGAAGGCAAACCTACTCAGATTACACAATGGGACACCTATGAGCCACATTCAACTACGTTTGCACCAGGAGTCACCTCCTGCCTCCAATAAAAAATCATACACTTCAAATGCATCGTGGATGGGGGTGGTGGACAGCCCAAACCCAGATAAGACTATTGATTTAGATTTTGCCTTCATGTCTGTGCCCTTCTGCAACAGGCCTGGTTTCTAGCTGCCCTCCGACACAATCCACTCTGTGCCAATGTTTCCATATTCTTCAAGATCCAAGCGTTCTACGCGAGTGGAAAAGTAGGGCAAAATTACAATGCAGTACAAGTTCTCTATGTCCACGATTTTACCACAAACAAGTTTCATTGATATTCCAGATACTACAAACATGGGGCTTAATTCGTTGATGTTAAATGAAGAGGATAAGTCAACATCAGCCCAAGGAACTCTCCATTTCCTAAAAAAGACTCCAGCCAAGGATCCATCATCATGCACTCAAGTAAGCCCAACAATTGCAGAATTACAATCGTGAAGTCAAACTACAGTTTTGTTTTCCTGAAGGCCAAAAATCTTGAAATTGGCACCCCAAAGGGCTAATGGCTCATGAGCAACCTAGATGGACACTGGAAAATCTAGCTTTAGAGAACAAGTCTCTGTCCACCAAGGGGTTTCAAACACCAAGCTTTGGTTTAGGTGTTGGAAAGAAAAAGCAGGTACCCCATCACCCAACTTTACCAACATCAAGCTCCTCTGATACAGCCTCAGATGGAGAGACAGAAAGTTTACAAGAATGAACAAACTGAACTGGCTTTAACTTGGAGCTTCAACAATAAAGATGCACTCTTTAAAAAGATTGCTAGAATTTCATATAAACATCTACTTGTTATAAAAAAAAAAAACCCTAAATGTACCAGTCTAAATAGTCCAAGTGAGTTAATCACTGCCATGTAAAAATTACTAAAACCAACTAGACTCAAGGACTAGGACATTCTAGTTACAGTCAAGCCCAGTTTATACACAATACACTCACTTTCCAGTATCTATGACAACAATTGCCAAATGCCCCTGCCTGTACCTCAGTAAATTCTAAACTTATTTGTCCACTAGCAATATTCCAAGATACTTGTCATTTTTTAATTCCAATTACAACATTGTAGCTCTCACAAAAAAACTAGATCATCAGATCAATGTACTCTTGAAATTGTGCACCTTTAAAACATTACACAACAGAATTAAGTCAACTTTGTCAATCTAAAAGACATATTAACCTACTGTACATTGTTGCTTAACTTAAAGCTAGTGCGATTAAAAGGACATATTAAAGTGACACTGTATGTAGATGAAAGCAGATTAATGCATTCCTAAAACTTCAGCTTTTAAAAAAAAAAAATAAATTAAATTGAACCATTCCTAACCTGTGTGTTTAAACCTCACATACCACCTTTTATGTTACAATATCATTTCCAAAGCATACTTGATTACAAAACAGTTTTTGGCAAAACTATTTTTACATAGTGAACACCTCATTTAAGAAACACTGTTTTAGCATTATAATCTTACTGCACAGAACCCATTTTCGTCGTAAAACACATACAGGCCAAAGATTATTTAGAACATATCTGTATTTTATTGAAGTTTAATACACCAATATCCATAGTGATCTGCACAAAGGTGGAAATGAGACTCCACATGCTATTCCAGGTACAATATATTTTGTTTAATAAAAGTGATCAAGACAAAGCATAGCAAATAACTACACAAGCAATATATCAACCATTAAATGAGGACAGACACCAGTAATAAAGGTGCACACCCAAGGCACTACTTGGGGAAAGTAGTCTAACTTGAGCGAGCCAAGGGTATGCTTGTCAAAGGGTATTCTGCAAACCATTCTGGGTGCACCCATATGCATGTTGGTAACCCAGTCCCTAGCTCCTTAATTGACTTCACCTGTTCCTCCAAATAGTGGGTTTCTATGAAATCACACATCTGTATAAAAAGAAAAGCATATTGTAAAATAATGCCTTCCAATTGAAAATAATAATAAAAAAAAAAAAAAAACACCACCCCAATAAGGAGTCAATAATCAAAAAACAAATGTGGTGTAAGAAATTAATTACTTTTCACGTGAATGTAACGTTTGGAACATTGACATGAGAAACTCAATGTCAAAGAAAAGCACTCACTCATATGACGCTAGTTAAAAGATATCACCCTTGCAACATATTACTCTAACAGGACACAAAAAGTTCATACTATGCAATGGCATATAAAAGTACAAACCTTAACCTGCAGAAGGTTAAAAAAAAACCCTCAGCAAAGAGTTTAAGAATGATTAATATACCCAAATGTAAATAACCTGAAAGAGAAACTAAAAATTCTTTGTTTACAAAGCAGAGATTATTTAACACACAATTATATTTGTATACCCCATTGTATGGGCTATAAACACACTTTCTTCTTCTATGTCCCAATCTGTCAGCTATTGTACCAATTTTACATTGCATATCCCATACAAAGCAACACTATTTTATCATTTGCCCAGCTTTGAAACCATTTTAGTCTCTATGACCTAATCAAATATTGCAATTCTAAATTTTCTAGGAAAACCACAAAAAAAAACCAAAAAAAAAAAAAAACCACACAACACAAAACACCCATACACTGGCATTGAATCACTCTGCAGAAATAAGGAACAATTTGTATCCATCTATAATTATGTACTGATCCAGAAAGCGAAAACTGCATTTACTTTGAGAAATCATGGACAAATTTGTTTTTATGAACATTGTAATTTGAAAATGCCAGTGCAGCCTTATTATCTTGGCACTGATTTTTGCAGAGAGCAATTACGTTCTTTAAAGCCACATAAGCAATAATGAACACTCATGATATACAGCAAAAAAAAGCAAACATAAAATTTCAAACACCAAATGCTTTTACGCACTGTTCAAATACCGTATACTCATTTTTAATGAAGATTCGAATCTTAATCTGACAAAAATGCAGGTCTATCTTTTAGATGTGAAAGATGACACTAAATATAATGATGTATATGTATGTATGCTATTCAGCAGGTGCAGGATTTCTGTAAGAAGCACCAATCCCAAGGAATGAAAATCCACAGAAATACTGGAAGAACTAGAGTTGGGTTCTACCATTACAAAGTAGCAGCAAATTCCTGTCAGTCCCATTTACTAGTCACGGACAACAAGAGATTATTCAGTGAAGCTTCTAAATGTGGTGATGAACAAAAAGAGAATCAGTTTCATGTAACAAGGCAGAGACTGGGGTGGGGGTGGGGTGGGGAAAGTTTCTTTCCAGATGTACTCTCCCACCCAATTTTAATATTTTCATTCCGTCAGCTGTGGTTATATATTCCATCAAAAAAAATATATATAAGTATTTGATACTGCAGGCTGTAAAGCCAAGAATCAGATAGCCAGCTAAATATTGTTGAGCAGAAGCCATGACTATAAATCTGCACATGTTATGGTTATTCTGAATGGTACTGCTATTACATTGTCATTGTATATTTGCCCCCTTATTGTTGAATTTGTTCCATCAAAAGAAGTGTTATTTAAAGCAAGACCCTGCAAAATTATTTCCCATATAACCAACAGATAACCAGCCAAATAGGGCAGAAGTCATTTGGTTTTAATGATTGAACATGGTATGCAAAATTGTTAAACAAATAAATGTTACATTTCTCTGTACATTCTCATCCAGACACAGCAAGTCTCATTTTTCTCTGCATCTTATAAATGTGCGTATCGGCACCAATGTCAAAGATGACATTAAGAATATGAAAAATTAACCTCACTATCCCCAACCCAGTTTTGTATATACATTTTTTTTTTTAAATCCTGGCTGGGCATATTTAAGCGTATAGTAAGAAGTTTGTACATAATTTAATTTTCTTTGAAGTGGTCCCAATCCAAGCCTGCAAGATCTATCTAATATAACATTTATGTACATCAATATTCATCAAATCATTGGTGTAAAATGAGACAGTGGTTTGTGGGAATATTCAAGAGCGTTAGACTTATCACAATTTAACTGCTGCACTGTTGTCGCCTAAGCAGATGAAATCTGAAGCCAGCATTTTACAACAAACAAAGCTCCTCTTTACAAAAAGCTTGAGTTGTAAAACCATAAATCAGGATCATATTATGGTGTAGTAATTCCCAGGTTTGATTTCCATCTGTAGTCATTGCCTTTCAAGTGTTTTCAAATTCTAATTATCCATGGGGACAGTTTTAATTAAGAACATTTTTTTGTTCTCTATTCCAAGAATGTGGATGTAGGAATAACTAGAATTTCTAACTTGGCTCTATGGGTTATTGAAGGCACCCAGGTTTCATGCTTGTTTGTAGGGCTGATCCAGGCTTGCAAAGCCCAGAGTTGGATTAAAAAACTGTTTCTAACAAGATGTCCAGATCAACTGCTTTAAAGGAATTATTTCAGTAACTGTTTCTTCAGTCAGATATTACATAGTTTTAATGTAACAAAGAAAAAAAAAAAACAAAACACACCTATCATGTGAAAGAGTGGGCAGAGAGGAGATATAAATATTTATCTTAATTACTGGAAGACAGATTTAAAATTAAACATGCTAAATAGTCCCATTTAAAATGTCCTGTCACAAGGAAGTGTTGCAATACTTACCATGAGGATCACTGTGCTCAGATGCCACTTTATGGAGGTCCAGCAAAGACTGATTTACATTTTTCCAGCTGTAGAGAACATTCCAATAGCTTCCAATGCATTACCCCATTCATCTCTCTGGTTTCTAAAGAATATACAGATGATTAAACCATCCAACAGTTGTTTTGTTTTAATCTAGCATACTAGGCTCTCAAAACTAAATGCAAGATAACAGGCACAAGTGGAAAAAAAATACTTTAGTGGAAGAGACCAAACACTATGATGAACATGAGGCAAAAATGTATCAGTAAAACTCACACACACTTAGCTCCTGAAGAAATGAGAGCATGTTACTAACAGTTATACAGCAACACTCACCCGTATATCCTGAAGAAATATCGACCACCCGTTCATTTTGCAGTCTCATCAATTTCTCAGCATGTCACGCTCTTCATGGGACTGGTGTTTAAAAACTTTGCAAAAGTTCTTTAAAAGGCTACATCATCTCTATCAAAGTAATAAGCCTAGGGAAGTGCAACAGTAGAGGATTTAGAAGAAGTCCAAAAAGTACATTGGTGTGTTATTCTTCTTAACTCTTAATGCTTTGAGATACATGGCTCAATCATTAATTACCTCAAAGCCTAGGCATGTGTTTTTGTTTTATAAAAAGCCATTCAAGACATTTTCACTTTAGATAAGGTTAAAACTAACTTGTTTAATTTATTCCTTAAAAGACTGGAAAATGCAATGAGATCAACACGACAATCTCACCTTTTCTTACCAGAATCCCAAAACTGATTTAACAGAATGAAAAAATAATTAAAACAACTTCTGTAAAGGAGAACCTGTCTGGATTTACTTACCTGACAGATAGACATAGGAGGCGTACAACTCAGGTTGATCTGCCGGTTGATAGCCGCCTCACAGTCCTGGTGGTAGTTTTGTCTGACTTGGGAACTCATGATTAGTTAACTGAAGAAATTATGACCTTTGAGGAACTGAAAATGCACACTGTGATAAGAATTTGATGATTTAATGTAAATATCATTCAACATTATTGGTTAATCTCCGATTTTTTTTTGCAAATTCTTATTTCTCTCTCTTTAGTGTTACTGAGCCCTGCAATCACTACCACTTTAGAAGACAATTAAATTTAAAAAGGGAGGTTTCAGCAATGTACTACAAGGATCGGTTTAAAAGTAATTAAAACTACATACTTGATAGTTTTGTGCACGACACATTCTGAACTTGACAGTTACAAGGCGACTGAACCTTTTTAATATATTTGACATAACATGCGGGTTTAAAACCCCAAAAACACAGCCTGGGCCCGCGCCACCATTAAGGCGGATTTGGCATTCGGCTGGGGCGCAGATCATAGAGTGGTGGGACCGAACCGTACGGATTAGCTACCGTACAGTCGGTTGGGCTCACTAATAACCTGGCCTAGGGCGCTAAATAACCTATCACCGGCACTCCCACAGCGCGTAGATGAATGAATTGCTTACTTCGTAACTGACCTCTAAATAAGGAGAAGCACAGTTATTTATTTTATAGGTCTTCACTAACAGCTACTGTACATTACTTTCGCAAGTACTTTAACATGCTTTTCGCTATTACGTACAATGTTCAGCTCTTTAAAATACTGACTCGATAAAATACATTTATTTTCCTTCCATCCTTACTGTTTTAAATAAATGGCGTCTGGCCGTCTACAATGTTAACTCTCACTGAATTAAACCAAAAACTCGATAATTATCAAGTATGGCGCAGTTATCACACGTGGAACTCTACACTTGGTTCATAGAGCACTAATCTGTAAGTTGATTTTTAGACACTTACCCAAAATGATTTTTTTCAACAAGGTTCTTGAAAGATACCTTTGTTAAGATTTGCCAAAATAGTTCCTCTTTCTTCGTTAAAAAAAAAACAGGCACTTTAACAAAACTATAGAAGAGAATGATGATATTCTAAAAATAAGGGCTTAAGCTTTGAGTTCCGTTCAATCACTGTTGAAGCAGGAACTGCTGAGGCTTCACCCTTTAAAATAAACAGCACAAACAATTCTGTTACCTCGGCTGCTATTGCTAGACTATGTCGCTACCCGATTTGCGCGCGCGGCGTATTGAAAGCCTAACATGCCGTAAAGTGTTCGCGCATGCGTTAAACAGATTAGGCAGCACCGTAAAGTGTGTGATGACGTAGCCTTTCAATACGCACGCGCACGCAGATCGAAGCCGGTAATGGAACCAGTAGTGACACACACCGAATGCGCTTAATAAAAATCATTAAAAACAAAAATCCACTTTACGGCACGGCCCAATCAGAATCGTGACGCAGTACAACTGACATAACGGTATATTCATTTAGTTCCACATTAGTTGACCATAATAAAAGTATTAATCCTGCAAAATAAACGAAGCAGCCTTTGTTGCGTAACGTGATGTCCAATGTTCGATCGCCGTAAACAGCTTAGGTGTGCACACCTGATAAGTCCCAATTACGGCGAAAACACATGCGGTGTACTCTTTGTATTATTTGGCAGGTACTATATATATATATATATATATATATATATATATATATATATATATATACACTGTGTGCACAATTATTAGGCAAGTGAGTATTTTTGACCATATCATCATTTTTAATGCGTATATTCCAACTCCAAGCTGTATTAACTTGAATACTTATTGGATTTAAACCGTCAGGTGATGTGTATTTGTGTAATGAGGAGAGGGTGTGGCTAAGGAGATCAACACCCTATATCAAGGTGTGCAGAATAATTATGGCAGCTAGTTTTCCTCAGGCAAAATGGGCCAAAAAGAGATTTAACTGTTTCTGAAAAGTCAAAAATTGTAAAAGTCTTTCAGAGGGATGCAGCACTTTTGGAATTGCTAAGATATTGGTGTGTGATCACAGAACCATCAAACATTTTGTTGCAAATAGTCAACAAGGTCGCAAAGACACGTGTTGAGAACAAAAGACAAAATTAGCTGCCAAAGATTTGAGAATCATCAAGCGTGAAGCTACCAGGAACCCATTATCCTCCAGTACTTTCATATTCCAGAGCTGCAACCTACCTGGAGTGCCCAGAAGTACAAGGTGTTCAGTGCTCAAAGACATGGCCAAGGTAAGGAGGGCTGAAACCCAACCACCACTGAACAAGAAACATAAGTTGAAACGTCAAAACTGGGCCAAGAAATATCTGAAGACAGATTTTTTCAAAGGTTTTATGGACCCGATGAGATGAGAGTGACTCTTGATGGACCAGATGGATGGACCTGTGGATCAATAATGGGCACAGAGCTCCCGCTCCAACGTGGAGGTGGGGTACTGGTATGAGCTGGTATTTTTAAAGATGAGCTAGTTGGACCTTTTTGCATTGAAGATGAACTCAAAATCAACTCCCAAACCTACTGCCAGTTTTTCGAAGACACTTTCTTCAAACAGTGATACAGGAAAAGACCATGATTTTTATGGGCAATGCTCCATCACTTGCATCGAAGTTCTCCACTGCGTGGCCAGCCAGTAAAGGCCTTAAAGATGAAGGAATAATGACATGGCCCCCTTCCTCATCTGACCTAAACCCTATCGAGAACTTGTGGGCACTTCTTAAGCGCTAGATTTACGGGGAGAAAAACAATACACCTCTCTGAAGAGTGTCTGGGAGGCTGTAGTCACTGCTCCACAAAAAGCTGATCGTCAACAGATCAAGAAACTGACAGACTCCCAGATGGAAGGCTTATGACTGTTATTGGAAAGAAGGGTGGCTAAATTGGTCATTGATTGACTGATTTATTTTTTTTGAAATATCAGAGATGTTTATTTGTAAATTTTGAGGTGTTTGTTTATTATTCACACTATAACAGATGAAAATAAACAAGTCAGATGGAAAATTTTCATTTTTCCTTAGTTGCATAATAAATCTGCACACTAATAGTTGCCTAATAATTGTGTGACATGTATTCCCTGATGATGTTCACACCAAGGTTATTATAGTTACGAAAACTAAAATCAAAACTGAAACTATTATTAAAAAAAACATTTTCGTGAACTGAAATAAAATAATTAACAAAACCGAAATGAAAAACTAAAACTAAACAAAACTATTAAAGTAGCTGGAAAAACTAACTGAAATAAAATAATAATTTACTAAAATATTTGTAGTTTTCGTTTTTGAATGAATATTCTTGCCGTTAGTCTTTAACCCTTTTAAGTTTTAACTCTAAAACAGAAAGTCATCCACCACGAGCCGCATATATTCATCCAGTGAGCGGCAGCTGGTGAAGGAGGGCAAGCAGTTCACCAGCATTTGCGGTGACAGAGCAAACTGAGTGCGGGTGCATAAAGCATGAAATAGAGCGATTTGCGTGCGCCTTTCTTTGTGTATCAGATGTAATTCAAATGGCTGAAATCAGAATGTGCTGGTCAATAAAACGTTTACCATAGAAAAATCACAAGTGAGTACGTTTCAGTTTATTTCTCAGGTGTCTGCTATTTGTTGACAGCAATTCACCTGCCATAGCACAGGAGAAATCGTTTTACTTTCTCATATATGAAGTATACAGAAAGTATAGTAATCATGAAAAATTCGACCTCGATATTTTGATGAATCTTGGCGTTATAGACTAACCAGTGTCCAACAATACTGTTTTTGGAATTGGTGTGCGGCGTCTCTATGCGTGTGTAAACACGTTAACTCAAAACGTAGATAGATGGATGAAATTCGGCATGTGGTTTTACACCACAATTGTAGATCTGTATTAACTTTTGGGCCAAATCCATCACCCAGAAGTGGTACTTTATCTGAACACATACTCATTTATTTTTATTTATACAGCTGCAGAGTCCGATTTATTCAACTTTACTTTTTTAATAATTGTTCAATATATTATTAATTTGATTTGTTGTTGATGGTAATGTACATAATATTGAAATATAATCATTGTCTTGCAGTTTACTCCTCAAATATCCATCCCCATATCTGAGTATACAAGAAATGAGGAGAGCACTCCCGGATTTTAAAATAAAACGGCGATCGAGAGACTGCTAGGTCATCATACAAGATCAGCATATTGTTACTGACCAATCACTTTTGCTTTAAAAACATTGTTTAACAACGAAGCGATACAAACAAAGGTAGAGAGTCTGACAAGTAATGAAAAACTACTAGTGGGTTTTTGTATTTATTCCATATTTATTAATTTATCTTTTTTAGTTCATATTCCCAACTCAAAATCCTAATATTGTGAAAGTAATCCATTAGCAGAATATTTTAAAATATTTGTCTCTCTTTTTTCAATGTTTTTCTCTCTCTCCCAAAATAGATAGTTGAAATATCATATTCTTTTTGTTTTAACATCAGCCTTATCATATATATTGCATACCAGAGTTTTTCCTGCCTTGCGGTAGGCTCAGGTTTCTGAAATCCCTCGGATAAATAAGTTTTGATAAAGTATATATTGTTCCTAATATCAGACGCTTGTCTCTGTTGTTTTGTGCCTGTCTGTACTCTTATTACCTGCTCTTGCCCTGCTCATTATGGGTTTACTGTTCTTATGGTGGGCTATTCAAGACTCACCACACCTAACCTTGACACTACATGCTTTGTTCTTTGTTTCCCTCAATACAGCTAGGTGGGGTCTGCACACTGATTCAAGTCTAAAGCCCTGTTCTTCCTAAGCCCGTGTGATTTTCATGACAAAATATTTTAAAATGATAAAACTGTCTAAATTGTTCATATTCAGTGTCTAGTTTTGATTATGCTTGTTTTATCAGACAAAAATAAAGCCAGATAATAAACCAGGCAGTATAGTAAGCTTCCACTAACATTAAACTCATATCCAAATCTGTTAAGTGTACAGTTTTGTCTGATTGTGACACAAATCTAACTCAGTAGAGCTCCATGCCATAATTACTAAAACTAAAACTGAAACTAATATATATAAAAATAAAATAGAAATGTCTTTGTGAATAAAAAACTAAACTAAAACTAATAAATACATGATGAAGGAAAACTAAAACTAAACTGAATTTCCAAGTAAGGTCAGAAAAAATATAGAAATAAAAACTAACATAAAAAGGCAAAACTATAATAACCTTGGTTCACACTCACATTTCCGTTGTGAAACATTCAGGTTTCAGGTTTATTAACATTTTGGATTGACTGATAGCACTGTGTTTGTTCCATATTAAAATTAATCCTCAAAAATACAACACTAATAATTGTGCACACAGTGTATATATATATATATATATATATATATATATATATATATATATATATAAAAAAGTCACTTAGTGTTTTATTTTCCCACTCACGTAATAAATCATATAAAGTTTCCTTTCCGTTTTGATCTATTGTTGCAGTTTCCCTTTTATGAGCAAATTGTGTTTGTTTAAAAATATCTTTACAGTAGACATCAATTATTATTAAGGCCTCAGGTTCATAAAACCTAATGTATCCAACCAGTTTTATAGAAATATATGGTCCTTTTTCAAAAAAAGAAAAGAAATAACACTATTGCATTGCATTGTGCTGACTGGCCCCCTTAGTATTAAGTGTGACTGTCCTCTTGTTAAAATTCTTTAATTCGTTCTCAGTTGTGCAATCAGGTCAGATGCTGAAGAAATCAAAAGTATAATTCCACAGGTTCAAATCCTATTCATTCCAATGGCTATAATCTTACAGAGAGTTTAACTTTATACCCACAGACTTAAATTAAGGAAGTGCGCTGTTATCACTTGAATCAATCTATATGATCTATTTTTTTACAGTAAGTGCTTGCTGCTATAGTTCATATTTGTAATTCATTTGTTCTTAGTGATGTGTTTTTAATGTTATTTCAAGGCATCTCTGTAAAACCCGCTGAGAAATGAACTTACCTATTAATATAATAAAACTGAACTGAATTTAACAGCTGTAAAATAAAATATTCTCATTGAGCAGAATTTAAACATCATGAAGTAGTTCAGTTTATGGTGAACAGCATGTGGACAGAGGGCAGTGATATTCTTTCTTACAAGTTTAATCAACATAAACACACCTGTTTGTGTCGAGACTCGTCTCATGTTAATGATTTTATTCACTATATTGACACAAAGCCAGTTCATTTTTATAACCTTAAAAAAAGGAAATATACTTATTCATACATTTTTATTGAAGAAATAAATGGTACTTTTAAAAATAAAAGTTAAGATCTTAAAAAGTTTTTTTCAAAAAAATTTGACACCTATATTTCTGTTTAAAATTTGGGGAAAAGGGGGGAAAATTTTTTAACCCCCCAGAAAAAAAATGGACATAAAGTTCACTTTTGAATTAAGATTTCCAAAATAGTTCCTCTTCGTTAAAAAAACAGGCACTTTAACAAAACTATAGAAGAGAATGATGAATATTCTAAAAAATAAGGGCTTAAGCTTTGAGTTCCGTTCAATCACTGTTGAAGCAGGAACTGCTGAGGCTTCACCTTTAAATAAACACACAAACAATTCTGTTACCTCGGCTGCTATTGCTAGACTATGTCGCTACCCGATTTGCGCGCGCAGGCGTATTGAAAGCCTAACATGCCGTAAAGTGTTCGCGCATGCGTTAAACAGATTAGGCAGCACCGTAAAGTGTGTGATGACGTAGCCTTTCAATACGCACGCGCACGCAGATCGAGCCGGTAATGGAACCAGTAGTGACACACACCGAATGCGCTTAATAAAAATCATTAAAACAAAAATCCACTTTACGGCACGGCCCAATCAGAATCGTGCACGCAGTACAACTTGACATAACGGTATATTCATTTTAGTTCCACATTAGTTGACCATAATAAAAGTATTAATCCTGCAAAATAAACGAAGCAGCCTTTGTTGCGTAACGTTGATGTCCAATGTTCGATCGCCGTAAGAAGCAGCTTAGGTGTGCACACCTGATAAGTCCCAATTACGGCGAAACACATGCTGTGTACTCTTTGTATTATTTGGCAGGTACTATATATATATATATATATATATATATATATATATATATATATATATACACTGTATGCACAATTATTAGGCAAGTAGTATTTTGACCATATCATCATTTTTATGTGTATATTCCAACTCCAAGCTGTATTAACTTGAATGCTTATTGAATTTAAGCACGTCAGGTGATGTGTATTTGTGTAATGAGGGAGGGTGTGGCCTAAGGAGATCAACACCCTATATCAAGGTGTGCAGAATTATTAGGCAGCTAGTTTTCCTCGGGCAAAATGGGCCAAAAAGAGTTTAACTGACTCTGAAAAGTCAAAATTGTAAAAGTCTTTCAGAGGGATGCATCACTTTTGGAATTGCTAAGATATTGGTGTGTGATCACAGAACCATCAAACATTTTGTTGCAAATAGTCAACAGGGTGCATAGAAAGCGATGTTGAGAACAAAAGAGCAAATTAGCTGCCAAAGATTTGAGAAGAATCAAGCGTGAAGCTACCAGGAACCCATTATCCTCCAGTACTTTCATATTCCAGAGCTGCAACCTACCTGGAGTGCCCAGAAGTACAAGGTGTTCAGTGCTCAAAGACATGCCAAGCTAAGGAGGGCTGAAACCCAACCACCACTGAACAAGAAACATAAGTTGAAACGTCAAAACTGGGCCAAGAAATATCTGAAGACAGATTTTTCAAAGGTTTTATGGACCGATGAGATGAGTGACTCTTGATGGACCAGATGGATGGACCTGTGGATCAGTAATGGGCACAGAGCTCCACTCCAAGCGTGGAGGTGGGGTACTGGTATGAGCTGGTATTTTTAAAGATGAGCTAGTTGGACTTTTTGCATTGAAGATGAACTCAAAATCAACTCCCAAACCTACTGCCAGTTTTTCGAAGACACTTTCTTCAAACAGTGATACAGGAAAAAGACCATGATTTTTATGCAGGCCAATGCTCCATCACTTGCATCGAAGTTCTCCACTCGTGGCCAGCCAGTAAAGGCCTTAAAGATGAAGGAATAATGACAGGGCCCCCCCTTCCTCATCTGACCTAAACCCTATCGAGAACTTGTGGGCACTTCTTAGCGTTAGATTTACGGTGGAGAAAAACAATGCACCTCTCTGAAGAGTGTCTGGGAGGCTGTAGTCACTGCTCCACAAAAGCTGATCGTCAACAGATCAAGAAACTGACAGACTCCATGATGGAAGGCTTATGACTGTTATTGGAAAGAAGGGTGGCTAAATTGGTCATTGATTGACTGATTAATTTTTTTTGAAATATCAGAGATGTTTATTTGTAAATTTTGAGGTGTTTGTTTATTATTCACACTATAACAGATGAAAATAAACAAGTCAGATGGGAAAATTTTCATTTTCCTTTAGTTGCATAATAAATCTGCACACTAATAGTTGCCTAATAATTGTGTGCACATAGTATTCCCTGATGATGTTCACACAAGGTTATTATAGTTAACGAAAACTAAAATCAAAACTGAAACTATTATTAAAAAACATTTTCGTAAACTGAAATAAAATAATTAACAAAACCGAAATGAAAAACTAAAACTAAACAAAACTATTAAAGTAGCTGGAAAAACTAACTGAAATAAAATAATAATTTACCAAAATATTTGTAGTTTTCGTTTTGAATGAATATTCTTGCCGTTAGTCTTTAACCCTTTTAAGTTTTAACTCTAAAACAGAAAGTCATCCACCACGACGCCGCATATATTCATCCAGTGAGCGGCAGCTGGTGAAGGAGGGCACAGTTCACCAGCATTTGCGGTGACAGAGCAAACTGAGTGCGGTGCATAAAGCATGAAATAAGCGATTTGCGTCCCGCCTTTCTTTGTGTATAAAGATGTAATTCAAATGGCTGAAATCAGAATGTGCTGGTCAATAAAACGTTTACCATAGAAAATCACAAGTGAGTAACGTTTCAGTTTATTTCTCAGGTGTCTGCTATTTGTTGACAGCAATTCACCTGCCATAGCACAGGAGAAATCGTTTTACTTTCTCATATATGAAGTATACAGAAAGTATAGTAATCATGAAAAAATTCGACCTCGATATTTTGATGAATCTTGACGTTATAGACTAACCAGTGTCCAACAATACTGTTTTTTGGAATTGCGTGTGTGCGCGTCTCTGTGCGTGTGTAAACACGTTAACTCAAAACGTAGATAGATGGATGAAATTCGGCATGTGTTGTTACATCGTAATTGTAGATCTGTATTAATTTTTGGGCCAAATCCATCACCCAGAAGTGGTACTTTATCTGAACACATACTCATTTATTTTTATTTATACAGCTGCAGAGTCCGATTTATTCAACTTTACTTTTTTAATAATTGTTCAATATATTATTAATTTGATTTGTTGTTGATGGTAATGTACATAATATTGAAATATAATCATTGTCTTGCAGTTTACTCCTCAAATATCCATCCCCATATCTGAGTATACAAGAAAGTGAGGGAGAGCACTCCCGGATTTTAAAAAAAAGCGGCGATCGAGAGACTGACTAGGTCATCATACAAGATCAGCATATTGTTACTGACCAATCACTTTTGCTTTAAAACATTGTTTAACAGGCGATACAAACAAAGGTAGAGAGTCTGACAAGTAATGAAAAACTACTAGTGGGTTTTTGTATTTATTCCATATTTATTAATTTATCTTTTTTAGTTCATATTCCCAACTCAAAATCCTAATATTGTGAAAGTAATCCATTAGCAGAATATTTTAAAATATTTGTCTCTCTTTTCAATGTTTTTCTCTCTCTCCCAAAATAGATAGTTGAAATATCATATTCTTTTTGTTTTTAACATCAGCCTTATCATATATATTGCATACCAGGATTTTTCCTGCCTTGGTAGCTCAGGTTTTCTGAAATCCTCGGGATAAATAAGTTTTGATAAAGTATATATTGTTCCTAATATCAGACGCTGTCTCTGTTGTTTTGTGCCTGTCTGTACTCTTATTACCTGCTCTTGCCCTGCTCATTATGGGTTTACTGTTCTTATGGTGGGCTATTCAAGACTCACCACACCTAACCTTGACACTACATGCTTGTTGTTCTTTGTTTCCCTCAATACAGCTAGGTGGGGTCTGCACACTGATTCAAGTCTAGAGCCCTGTTCTTCCTAAGCCCGTGTGATTTTCATGACAAAATATTTTAAAAATGATAAAACTGTCTAAAATTGTTCATATTCAGTGTCTAGTTTTGATTATGCTTGTTTTATCAGACAAAAATAAAGCCAGATAATAAACCAGGCAGTATAGTAAGCTTCCACTAACATTAAACTCATATCCAAATCTGTTAAGTGTACAGTTTTGTCTGATTGTGACACAAATCTAACTCGTAGAGCTCCATGCCATAATTACTAAAACTAAAACTGAAACTAATATATATAAAAATAAAATAGAAATGTCTTTGTGAAATAAAAACTAAACTAAAACTAAAATACATGATGAAGGAAACTAAAACTAAACTGAATTTCCAAGTAAGGTCAGAAAAATATAGAAATAAAAACTAACATAAAAAGGCAAAACTATAATAACCTTGGTTCACACTCACATTTCCGTTGTGAAACATTCAGGTTTCAGGTTTATTAACATTTTGGATTGACTGATAGCACTGTGTTTGTTCCATATTAAAATTAATCCTCAAAAATACAACTTTCCTAATAATTGTGCACACAGTGTATATATATATATATATATATATATATATATATATATATATATATATAAAAAGTACGTAGTGTTTTTATTTTCCCACTCACGTAATAAATCATATAAAGTTTCCTTTCGGTTTTGATCTATTGTTGCAGTTTCCCTTTTATGAGCAAATTGTGTTTGTTTAAAAATATCTTTACAGTAGACATCAATTATTATTAAGGCCTCAGGTTCATAAAACCTAATGTATCCAACCAGTTTTATAGAAATATATGGTCCTTTTTCAAAAAAAGAAAAGAAATAACACTATTGCATTGCATTGTGCTGACTGGCCCCCTTAGTATTAAGTGTGACTGTCCTCTTGTTAAAATTCTTTAATTCGTTCTCAGTTGTGCAATCAGGTCAGATGCTGAAGAAATCAAAAGTATAATTCCACAGGTTCAAATCCCTATTCATTCCAATGGCTATTAATCTTACAGAGAAGTTTAACTTTATACCCACAGACTTAAATTAAGGAAGTGCGCTGTTATCACTTGAATCAATCTATATGATCTATTTTTTTACAGTAAGTGCTTGCTGCTATAGTTCATATTTTTAATTCATTTGTTCTTAGTGATGTGTTTTTAATGTTATTTCAAGGCATCTCTGTAAAACCGCTGAAATGAACTTACCTATTAATATAATAAAACTGAACTGATTTAACAGCTGTAAAATAAAATATTCTCATTGATCAGAATTTAAACATCATGAAGTAGTTCAGTTTATGGTGAACAGCATGTGGACAGAGGGCAGTGATATTCTTTCTTACAAGTTTAATCAACATAACACACCGCTGTTTGTGTGCAGACTCGTCTCATGTTAATGATTTTATTCACCCATATTGACACAAAGCCAGTTCATTTTTATAACCTTAAAAAAAGGAAATATACTTATTCATACATTTTTATTGAAGAAATAAATGGTACTTTTAAAAATAAAAGTTAAAGATCTGTAAACAATGTTTCTCAAAAAAAAAATTTAGACACCTATATTCATCTGTATTGTGGAAGTTGACCCGGACACAGACAGGTGGACATGTTGTTCTCAACCACCACACGTTTATTTACAATATTTACAGTATTTAAACTGGTCACACAGACCCCAGTAATGGTCACTAAGACCCAGTCACGTGCACAAAACTCCCAAAACTCAGTCCTGGCCACAATGCCTCTCTAGGCCGCCTCACAGCTCTCCACAGCTCTCCTGAGCTTCGTCCTTCCTCTTCCGGACTCCAGCCTCGAATGAAGGGAGACGGCCCCTTTTATATATGACCCGGATGAGCCCAGGTGTTCCTGGCATTCCTCCTCTAGCCCGCCCCAGTGTGGCGGAAGTGCCGCTGTCCTCCCGGCAGCTCTCCTTGCGCCGTCCTAATTCTTCCCCCCAGCACTTCCTGGTGTGGCGGAAGTGCTGGGGTAAAGGTCCCAAGGCATTGGGCGCCTCCTGGAACCAGGAAGGCGACCCGGCGTGATCCAGGGTAGCGCAGACCACATCCGGTCCCTCATGGTGTCCCGGACACTGCCCCACAGCCAGTGAAAACCACTTTCGGGGGAAAAGGCGACCCTTCCCACGAGGCAAGCGCCGAAGCGGGCCCTACTCCAGGATAGCCGGGGTCCAGCCCCGCGCTCCAAGCAGGGACAGGGGCGGAGACAAGAAGATTAACCGCGCGAGTCTACCTGTTTGTCAGCCTCGGCCGGCCACTTCCTTGGGCCTTCTCCTCCGGCCCAATCGGGTCTCCCCTGCCCATGATGGACATCCCTTGGTCCCGCCTCTCTGCAGTCATCAGCGGGCACACAAGACACACCGTCCAATCAGCGTGCCTATCAGGGAGGGACTTCTGGTTCGTGCCATTTGCCTCCCCTTCTACGCGGTGACGTGCTTGCGGCAGCCTTGCTGTTCCGCGCCTCTCGAGTGTAGCGCTCTCCTCCGCGCCCCGCTGCGCCGTGCTCGGAGCCCGCAGACCAGCATCGCCTGCCACTGGCGTGGGTCGGTCCCTGCCTGAAGAAATCGCCCGGCCGGGCCGGCTGCAGGGGGTGTAATGGAAGGATTTTCCTAAAGAGGGGGGGATTCAAGGGAAAACAGAGGCGTTTGGGGAA
>NW_024377012.1:0-6103 GCF_016835505.1 Polypterus senegalus | reverse complement strand
TTAGATGTCCATATGAAATTTATTAGTGAAACTGATGTAGTGGCTTGCACTGCCACCTTATAGTTCCAGGGCCATGCCTTTGAATCTCAGCCCAGATACTGTACCTCTTTCATGTTGTTTGAATGTTCCCTGTGTGCCTGCTTGGATTTTTCTCCCTGTATATCCTGTATATCTCGTATAGAGAGAGCTATGGGAGGAACTCACAAAGTTAAGGAGGTTCCACCTGATTTGGAACTGCTTCCAGAGTGTAATCATGTGGCACCAGAAGCACTCCAAGATTTGGCATAAAATAAACCGCACAACCTCATCCAGGTAAGATGGGAATGGAAGATAAAGGACAAGGCTTGTCTGGAGGAGAGTAGAGGAGCATTAATATGCAAGTTTACTTGTGAGTACTTTTTTGAAGAAAGGACCTAAAAAAGGTATCTGTGTAAAATAAAATGTATTTTATTTAAACCCCTGGCTGTGCAAATACACTCTTTCTGGACTCAGCTGGTATTATTTACTTGGCTACATAAGATACTGATGGCATTGCTAGACATTTGTTTGTATTTTTATGTATGAAAATATGAACAGGATCTACAGGATGAACAACCATAGCAGATATCTGCTGAACCAGTCCACAAAATGTATTTGTTGAAAGGCTGAGACTAAATTTCATTACCTGAACCAATGCAAGTGAGAACTGCATTATTATAATGCTATGATGAAACCCGCCATTTTGACTGAGCTATTTTGAGGCAATTTGAGAATACTTTGTGCTATAATCCCAAGTGATATTTGGTAATACTGCTTGGCTCATTAATTAGTTTAAACTGAGATAATGTTGTTATAAACATTAAATGAAGAACTAAATTTTTTTATGAGCTGCATTATGGGTGAATGGTATAATGTGAGATGCCTGTTCATTCATGCATTTTTACATGCGTGTCTGAGGATCTCTTAATGGGCTCTGTTGAGGCATGTAATAACCTGCCAGAGTGAGAGGGGTGTACATCACTTGCTTTGTCTTCTCCTTCTATCTTGAGAGAGACACCTGAATCCCTTTCCATTAGAGCCCCAGACTCCTGGAAGACGTGAATTATTTGACTGACAGACTATCCGCTAGACAGAGCTCCTGAAAACATTGACTACAATTAAAGGTGTTACTTTGTTTATTTTTCTTTTATATTAAACAAGATGAAATTTTGATATGGCAGTCTGTAATTTCTGCGCCCAGCCACAGTATATACAAGGGACGTTCAAAAATTTTATGCACTTTTATATTTTCGTCAGCAATGGTGAAGGAGGGAGGAATAGTAATTGGGCATTAAAAAGTTGTCACGATGGTGAATGGTCTCATCCGTTGCGAGAGATATCGTCTAAAGTGGAGCTCCATTAGCAGCAGTGTTATTTTTTTCTATTACAGTGATCCCTCGCTATATCGCGCTTCGGCTTTCACGGCTTCACTCCATCGCGGATTTTAAATGTAAGCATATCTAAATATATATCACGGATTTTTTAGCTGGTTCATGGATTTCTGCGGACAATGGGTCTTTTAATTTATAGTACATGCTTCCTCAGTTGGTTTGATACCAGTTGATTTCATACAAGGGATGCTATTGACAGATGGCTGAGAAGCTACCCAATCAGAGCACTTATTACGTATTAAATAAAACTCCTCAATGATATATAATATGCTTGCCACGCGGTGCTTCGCATACTTGAAAGCATGAACAGCACGTATTGATTTTTGATTGTTTGCTTTTCTCTATCTCTCTCACTCTCTCTGACATTCTCTGCTCCTGATGGAGGGGGTGTGAGCAGAGCGGCTATTCGCACATTGGCCTAGAGCAGGGGTCGGCAACCTTTTGCTAACTGTGTGCCAACTTAAGGTTTCAAATTATTCAGAGTGCCAACATCACATATCATTTTATACAAGTCGAGGTCAATATTCTTATTTTACCATATATTTTATTTTTATATTTTAATTAATTAGTATATAGTGATATTCAATAATATGTAAAGTTGTAAACAACATTAAAAGAAATAGAGTTTCTTGAAAGATTTTAAAAACTTTTTTATTATTAATGGGAGCCTTGCCCTTGCATGGTCTTGGCCAGTTGCTCAATATCGACAACATACTTTCTCACTTTGAGTTTGACACAATTTTCTGAATGTTCAGGCTTAGGCACTACGCTGTGGATTTAGCACTGCTTTCATGTGAGAGAAAATTTGTTCACAGGAATAGGTTGATCCAAAAGCTGAAAGAAGAGCAAAAGCAATTTTCTTCAAACAGATGTAATAATTCGAAGGATCTCCAACAGCTGAGAATAGCTGCAGACTTTTCTAGATTTTCATTTCCAGAGACTTCCGTAGTTCAACAAATTTTGATGTCCATAATTCTGAAGATCTGAAGTCAATCTGTTGCATTTCAAAGTCATTAATATCCATCCAACTAAATAGTTCCAACTGGGTAGTTTCCAAATCAATTATATCAGGCTTAATGAGATACGAAAATAAGGATCCATGAATGTGGAAGTCTTTACTTCGTTTATCAAATTCTGCTTTGAGTACTTCAATGTACTCTTGAAGCTCATCTACATTTACTTCAAATTGATTTGAGAGATTCTTCACATTCGGAAGTACCTGAATGCTTTGATATTGATATCACAGGTAAAAATGTCTAGTTTCATTGTAAATGCTTTCCAATAGCTGAAAAGATCAAGTACTGTTTGTCCCTGTCCTTGTAATTTCAGATTAAGTTAATTTAAATGTGTGCTTATGTCAGTCAGAAACATCAACTTTAACACCCAGTTTTCATCATTCAGTTCAGGAAAATGTTTCTTTTTTTCATTAAGAAACACCTTAATAGCTCCAAGACAACTGACAAATCTATTTAAAACTTTGCCTCGACTAAGCCAGCGAACATTGCTGTGTAGCAGAAGATCTCCATATTCACACTCAATTTCTTGTAAAAGAAACTTGAACTGCCTGTGAACCAGTGAAGAATGAGAAATTATAAAGTTGACTATTTCAACAACAGTTGTCACCACAGAGACCAAATTCAGAGATGAGGTCTTTGCACATAGGCTCACCTGGTGTATAATACAATGAAAATTCAAAAGTTTGCGCCAACATGATTTTCAAGAAGTTTTACAAATCCTTTCTTCTTGCCAACCATTGCAGCAGCACCATCGGTTGTCACACAGAATAACTTGTTTAAGTCTATGTCATGTTTAGCAAAATAACTAATAAATGCAGTCAAAATGTCTTCTGCTTTGGTTGTGTCATGATGTGGCAATAAGCAACACAACTCTTCATAAATGTGATTATTTTCAAGATATCTTGCAACCAAGGCTAAGCGAGACAAATCGTTTAAATCAGTGCTTTCGCAAGCACAACACTAAATACTTGAGATTGTTTTAATCCAGATATTTGTTTAGTTGTTACATTTTCAGCTAAATCAGTTATGCCTCTCAACTGATCTTGCAGAAATTGGTATTTCTCTAATACAGTAAATATAATCTCCTTATTTGGTAAATCACCGAATAAAATTTCAGCACTGCTTAAAAAAGTTTCTTTGATGTATTCTCCGTCTGTAAACGGTTTCCTTTCAAAGCAAAACATTCAGCTATTTTATAACTACATTCAGTAGCTTTAATCTTCATTCCAACTGCTTTGCTCAAAATACTAGTTTGTTTTTCGAACCAGAAATAGCTTTTTGATAGCTCCACTTTTCTCTTCTGAGGTTTTAAACTTAGACTGGTGTTTTGTTTGAAAGTGTCTTTGTACACTAGATGTGCGACACGCAACGCTTTCACAACAGAAAGTACACAAGACGATCTTTTGTCCAACAAATCCATATTCTTTTGTCCAACAGATCTACATACGTGCAATATGAGAGGAAAACTGTCAGTAAACTGTCAGCTATAACTAGTCATAATGACACTACAATGCCGATCGCTGTACACAGCTTGTTTAGAAGCGTGGGCCTTAATTATATTGACGTTTTTTCTAAGTAGATCTAGGAACTAATAAAAATATGACCATCTCAGTTTTTTTATACAATGGATATATTTAGATTAATCAATTATGAACCATATATATTATTCAACTATCGGCATCCGCCTTTGTAGATCTACTGTAGATCTGCATATTTGCAGCACATGACCGGAAAGTCGTAACCAATGTTCATATTAGAAAACATTTATAAAATGCAAAACCAATGTTGTTCTATAGTGGGTATCGTTAAAATATCACCTGAAAAATTATATATATGCTTGTATACAACGAAATCCAGATATACACACAACAGGTTTTAAAGCAAATGCGCCACAATTTTTTATGTAATAGAATTTTGATCTCGCTAGTGGACGTTACTGTCGTTAGTTTCTGAGATTTCTCATATAGACTGTTCCCCTGACCTACTTAGACTGCTGTTACAACAAGTCTGTGGCTGGTACCCTGCTACGCCTCAAGTGCAAATGAGCGAGGAAACCCCGCTAATCAATTTATAATCAACTTGATACAGGAAACGTGAAGAGTCTGCGTGCCATTTGAAATTGCTTGGCGTGCCAAGTGTGGCACGCGTGCCATAGGTTGCCGACCCCTGGCCTAGAGGATACGGAGCGCTCCTCTAAAAAATGCTGAAAGAATGCCTTCACATTGCTCCCTTCCTTGCAGCTGCTTTGTCCGCGGTGCTTCGTATACTTAAAAGGCTGAACAGCCCTATTGATTTTTGATTGTTTGCTTTTCTCTCTCTCTGTGTCTCTCTCTCTCTGACATTCTCTGCTCCTGACACACACTCCTTTGAAGAAGAAGATATGTTTGCATTCTTTTAATTGTGAGACGGAACTGTCATCTCTGTCTTGTCATGGAGCACAGTTTAAGCTTTTGACTAAAAGGTGTTACTTCATGTCTAGAGGGCTCTAATAATGTTAAAAAAGTATATTTAGAAGTTAGAGGTTTTCTATGCTCTGTGAAAATATTCGTTTTATAAATAAAGAATCCTACTTCGCAGAAATTCATTTATCGCGGTAGAGTCTGGAATGGATTAACCGTGATAAACAAGGGTTTACTGTATTTCCTTAGTATCCTGAGATATCCTGTATTTATCCAACCCGAGGGTTTTACTATAGTATATGCAAGCATATATAAACATGGGCGGCAAGAAAGGGCTCAGAAAGAAATGGAAAAGAAAACTAAGGCTACATCCAAGCCTAGATCGACAAGTCCAAATTCAAGCTCAAGGTATGGCCTTTCAGAGACTGAAAGAAGAAGTGAGAAGCTGCGGCGGGAACTGCAAGAGCTGTGGCAGGATAATAAAGATTCGGAGAAACGTGTATATATTCGTTTTGAGGTGGCCTTTAGAGGTCTGCTGGATAAATTTGAGGAGCACATTCAGGAAAACGCGTCTAAACTGAGCACACTTGCCAATCAGCTGGAGGATGTTAAGCAGACATTAAAGACTCGAATCGAAACAGCCGAAAATCTAGCATCCACCGCTGATGGAAAAACAACAGCTGCCAATTCTGAGACAGACTTGCTGCTCTGGAAGATGGAAGCAGTAGGAATATTATTAGAATTGAAGGTCTACCTGAGAATTGTGAAAGTCCAAACCCCAGTGAAATTCACAGCTGAACTATTCTCTAAAATAATTGGAGATGACTTTAAGTCAGATACCGAGACAGCAGCAGCTTATCGCATATGCGGATCAAATACCTTTAGACCTAGGTCTTTTATTGTCCGCTTCGAGAGATTACTATGTAAGATAGAGGTGATGGCACTCCTCAAGAGATTATATTTGAAAATAACTACATTCATATTTTCCTGATTTCTCTCCCAACAGCTGCTAAATGTGCTGCCTTCTACAACATTAAACTGAGGTTATGGCAAGCTGAAATCAAATATAGCCTCCTGTACCCTGCCAAACTGAAAGTGGATGTTTAAGGCCAATACTACGTCTTCTCCAGCAAGGAGGAAGCAGAAAAGGAATCCGACACTACTCTGAAACACAATAGTGAGTCGATCCTGTCATGGCATGGCAGGAGATATCACCTGCTGACTAAACCACTTGTAATAATACGGAAAAATCACCTGACTGATGGTATACATACGGAGT